>NC_030444.2:6333442-6505086 GCF_001660625.3 Ictalurus punctatus
ATTCAGAAGGCTCCTTCAGTTACAAAAACATAAATAATAATCCAAGCATTTTACAGACAAAGAGACAAAAGATGAAGGCATATAGACAAAGGCTATGTATAAAAAATAAAAGAACCATGACATTTGAACCAAGTTATTTGCATTATTAAAAGAAAACACTGATCATTTACATATTTAAAAGGAAAAAAAAATCTTCTATCTAGGAAATGATAGTTCTCTTCCTGTGCACTGGATAAATGGAAGACAAGGGAAAGTAATAAAGTGGCTGCTTCAAATAATTGAAGATAAATTACTATCATAAGCACCTTGTTCTCTGATCTGCATATGCATTAGAGAATAATAATTAGTTCAAGATGTGGTACATCACAAAATGCCTTCTTCACAAATCAGTGATGTACTCCCTATTATCCAAATCAGTTCCAGTCCTAGTTGTATACATCCATGGTCCTCTAAGAACACAATTTTCTACTGTGCTATTTAAACGGTTGACCATTACATGATACATACACATACACACACACACACACACACACACCTACCATTAAACCTCTGATAGGTGAAGTGAATAACATTGATTCTCTCTTTACAATGGCACCTGTCAAGGGATGGGATATATCAGGCAGCAAATGAACAGCCAGTTCTTGAAAAATGGGCAAGCACAAGGATCTGAGTGACTGAGGCCAAACTGTGATGGCGGATGAAAGCTCCAGAATGGCATGCCTTTTCTGGGTATTCCAGAGGCAATGGTTAGTACCTACCAAACGTGGTCCAAGGAAGGACAACTGGTAAACCAGCAACAGGGTCATGGGCACCCAAGACTCACTGATGTGCGTGGGAAGCAAAGGCTAGCCCATCTGGTCTGAGCCCACAGAAGACCTACCGTAGCACAAATTGTTGAAAAAGTTCATGCTGGCTATGATAGAAAAGTGTCAGAACACACAGTGCATAGCTTCAGACTGTTCAGAATGCCCATACCGACCCCTGTGCACTGCCGAAAGTACCTACAATGGGTACATGAGCATCAAAACTGGACCACGGATCAATAAAAGAAGGTGGCCTGGTCTGATGAATCACTTTTTTTTTTTTCTTTTTTTTTTTACATCATGTGGACAACCAGGTGTGCGTGCATTGCTTACCTAGGGGAAGAGATGGCACCAGGATGCACTATGGGGAAAAAGGCAAGCTGGCAGAGGCAGTGTGATGCTCTGGGCAATGTTCTGCTGGGAAACCTTGGGTCCTGGCATTTATGTGGATGTTAATTTGACTCGAACCTACCTAAACATTGTTGCAAACCAAGTAATATACTAAAAAAAAACTAAACCTAATATTTTTTATTTACTGTAATGAATATTAATAGTAATAAAGTCCTTATAAATTGCAAAAAACTAACACCAGTACCATCATAAACAGTGAGTAAAAAAGGCGGATGCCCAGACCCCCCCCATGATGACTATATGCATCAGCTAAAATGATAGCAGAGATTACATGTGATATAGATGTTGAGATAAAAACGCTACTAAAACTATTATTTTTATTTATTTATTTTTAAAAATTACTGTGGCAATATTTTTTGCCATCAACAGGAAGTGGCAACTATAAACAAAAGCAGATCTGTCTGAGCCAATATTTAAAAATACTGAAATTACAAATAGAATGTGCAATACTGTACTCGAGCAGCACAGTTTGAAACCAATAGCAGAAGCACTGAAGGCTGTATTATAGATAGGCTTCCTTAGTGTGTATTTTAACTTACAGCGTGCTGACTGTTTACACTTAAATCTGAGTGGAATATCCACAGCAGCCAGATAAGATAGTTTGTGAATGGTGTGCAGTATATCCAGCACACCAAAGGTATACACCACCGCAGTAATGGAGCATGTTCTGCATGATTCTAACAGGGAATTAAAGCTGAATCTTATAACATCAACACATTTAAGGTGTGAACTCATCATCATTAGTGAAATAATCCCTATTAAACAGCTACAACAATTTAAATCCTTATGCACATGTTGGGAAACTTCCTATTCTCTATTCCCTCAGATATGTATAAGTATGTTTAGGTAATAGTTTAATTTCTGTCTCATGAACTTTTCTAGACCTGTCTGTTGTGTACGTGCCAGTAAACATGTCATAGGAACTTCCTCTTTTCTGTGTTAGGCAAACCATACATGTTCAAGAAAGCTGTACATTCTTGTATTGCCCAAGATGTTTTTCACGTACGTGGCCAGACAGTTCAACTGCCATATTATTTCCACACAGTAGTGCGCCTACCCCGGCTATTTGTACCTCTGTATATGTCTATATAAACCTCTGTAAAATCTGCATTAAACCAGACGTCTCTTTGAACTGCTCTGGTTGTCAGTGTGTTCATTTAGACTCTCCAGGCCTGCATACTCTCCGTGATAAACCACATGCGCTAGTTTTTCTTTTGAGTAAATGAACCAAGAGGCTGAAAAGGCTGACGAAGGAAAAGAGGATAATAGAAGCTGTTATTTGCTTTATCCTAACAGCACACTAGTTATCTATAGATTAAACTCTTTATTGGCAGAATGGAAAATGACTTATCGGACATTTTCAATTAGTATAAACAAATGAATTATTTTATCGCCACAATTCTGGTATAAAATTAGTCAGGACACTGTTGGCTTTCTGTGTGTGTAGTGTCATGACTGTGTGTTTAACTACTGGTGAGCAGGGGGATGGGAAAAGGGCGGGTTTTGAGCCAACAATTCACACTAACAGGAATCCCCACACTAAAACTGGTACACAGATCAAACAGAGACCACAACTAAAGCTTTTCTGATAGTAAAACAGTATACAACGGCCAAATTATCATCGTCATCATCATCATTTGAGTCATTAGGAGAGCCAGTACTCCTGTACCTACAACACAACCTGAACAGGACAGGTGGCACAATATTAATGAGAATGATGTACAATATAATTTTCCTCCTGCCCACACTCCTTCTCTAGAGCTATTCTAGTTTTTTTTTTTTGTTAATAAGAGACAGTTTCTGCAACAACACAAACCTGTATGCAGAGTAAAAGCAGAAGGGTATGTAGACACCATGGAGTCCTGTAACTAGCCTGAAGATATGCAAATTCCTGGGCCTAATAATTTACTGTGGCATAATAAATCCATCAAGAGTTTGAGATTTGTGGAGAAAGAATAAGCTACATAATTTTCCATTCCCAACCTCCGTCCTGGCATTCTACAGATTTGAGGCAATATTCTGGATCCTGTTCAAAAGCAATGTCAAAGATGATGAGCAGGATGACCAGCTAAAATATTATAGTATATAAATAGTATACTACCAGCCTCACCAGAACCTGGCCATTGATGAAAGAATGGTAGTCACAAAGTCTAGAAACCGTGGATTTTAGGAGTGATGAAGCCACAAGTCTGAGCCAGTGGAGGCTGCAGCTGTCAGTGACGTGTCACAGGTGGCAGAGAAGAGGCCATGCTATCCAGTGACAATTGTAAACACCTCAACCTCTGCCAAGAGAGACAAAGCCTCAGTTGGAAGAAAAGACTGTGTACTGCCTTCACAGGAAGAAGTACAGCAAGACTATTTACAAATGCAGGTCTTGTATTCCTGTGTACTATAGTGAACCATCTTTGTTTCACAGAGTGGGGATGATGTCAAGGACAGCCAAGCGTAATGATGTGCACACTGACTCAATTTTTTCACTTCTTTTCATGTTTGTTGTAAATAGTTATTTGTGCCTCTTAAAATCCAATCCAACATCCATGTCATAGGAGGTGGAAACAACACCTTCTGCATGCCTAGATTACATATATGGCAGTGCTAACGTGGCTCTGGTGTTGATATTAGTAAAGGGTAAATGAGTAAGTTTCAAACTTTGTGAAGTTGCATTTTGTAGCTGAGTTCATGCTATTCCCATTTGTTATTTCATTTTGTGCCATTTGTATGTATTTTGTGTGTCATTTGTTGGTGGTTTGTGCCATCTGAACATCTTGTGACATTTTTTAGTAATGATGGCTATTTCTAGAAGTTTTCTGTTTTTTTTTTTTTTTTTTTTTTAAGATTTTGTGCCATTGTTAGAGGCTATGAGACATTTCTAGAGGCATTATGCCATTGATAGAGGTTTTGTGCCATTTGGAGACATTTTTACCTTTGTTTATATAACCTCATACAGAATTTTAGTGGTTAAAGACAACTCCTTCAAATGGATTTTTTGGATGCTTATGGGCATCTCAGAGCAGGAATGGGCCTGATATCACCATTTACTTGGAAGAAAAACATTTGTGTGAAAAAACATCCTTTTTTTAATAGAACTTTTCTCCAAATATATTGCCACTAAGTGGCTAGGTATAAACAAAATACTTATGGAAAAACGGTTAATTATTAAAGCCTTTGAGTGTCTACTTTCATATGAGTCGTTTACCACTACTGTGGAGTATGACATCTCAAATTCAATGCTGACTACAGGCACCCCCAAAACAGGCAAAAATTAAATTTTTTGTCCACTGTTAATATGCGCGCACACCACACACACACACGCCACATTCTCTCATCCAGGACCCCACAAAAAATACGGTCCAGGGCCCTGCATACCACCTGAAACAGTGCTGCCTCTTAACTCTGTACCCCTAACAAGATCATGCTGGTCAGTTTGGCCTGTAGACACTAATAGAACAAATGTAAAAAAGATACAAGAGACTCAGACGAGATCTTACCATGTGTCCCTGTTTACCAGGTTCTCCAGTCTCTCCCTTCACACCTTTGTGGCCCTGTCAAATAAATAACATTGCTATAACTGCACTCAACAATTAACACACTTTTTACATATTAAAAACATTTTATTTAATTTTACACATTTTTACTTTTACATAGTAACTAACCTAAAAAAAGTTACTGTAAGAATACATATTTTGCTTCACAAAATGTCTATTTGTCTCTTATCTATTGCTCACTTTCATGCCAGGTGGTCCAGGGTAGCCAGGTGTACCAGCTGGACATGCATTGGGGCACTAAAAGGCAAGATAAATAGTTTAGAAACACATCAAAAAACATCTGAAAATAATTTATACTGTAGGACTTGCTATATATTTTACCAGTTCCATTGTCCTGCCCTGTATGCCTGCAGCACCCTAAAACCAAAGAGGACTTCTTTTAAGATTATATGACAGCAATCAGTTCAAATGATTATTTTATGTGACTATAGATATATTCCTAACTGTTTTACATGCAACAGAACAGCTACACATCACTGTGACCTTTATTGGAAAGGAAGTTAATCTAGCCATTAGTAGGCAAATGCACTCCCTCATTTTTACATTTGGCCATACTGGGTAAAATGCCAGTGTATTTATTCAATTTATTTACCTGCAGAAATAATGACTGGATCTACAGATTCCAGCATATAGAACTAGCTTTTGTTGTTTTGTTCATTATCAGTGAAATGACAAAAGAATATTATTTTAATGTAAATGTACAGTGCATCGGGAAAGTATTCACAGCGCTTCCCTTTTCCCACATTTTGTTATGTTACAGCCTTATTCCAAAAGTGATTAAATTCATTATTTTCCTCAAAATTCTACAAACAATACCCCATAATGACAATGCAAAAGAAGTTTGTTTGAAATCTTTGCAAATTTATTTAAAAAAAAAAAAAAAAAACACAAGCACATGTGCATAAGTATTCACAGCCTTTATGCAATACTTTGTTGAAGCACCTTTGGCACCAATTACAGCCTCAAGTCTTTTTGAGTATGATGCTACAACCTTGGCACACCTATTTTTGGGCAGTTTCACCTATTCTTCTTTGCAGGACCTCAAGCTCCATCAGGTTGGATGGGGAGCATCGGTGCACAGCTATTTTCAGATCTCTCCAGAGATGTTCAATCAGGTTCAAGTCTGGGCTCTGGCTGGGCCACTTAAGGACATTCACAGAGTTGTCCTGTAGCCACTCATTTGTTATCTTGGCTGTGTACTTAGGGTCGTTGTCCTGTTAGAAGATGAACCTTTGCCCCAGTCTGAGGTCCAGAGCACTCTTGAGCAGGTTTTCATCAAGGATGTCTCTGTACATTGCTGCATTCATCTTTCCCTCGATCCTGACTAGTCTCCCAGTTCCTGCCACTGAAAAACATCCCCATACTTCACTGTAGGGATGGTATTGGCCAGGTGATGAGTGGTGCCTGGTTTCCTCTGACATGACTTTTGCCATTCAGGCCAAAGAGTTCACTCTTTGTTTCATCAGACCAGAGAATTTTGTTTCTCATGGTCCGAGAGTCCTTTTGGCAAACTCCAGGTGGGCTGTGGCTTTTGTCTGGCCACTCTACCATACAGGCCTGATTGGTGGAGTGCTGCAGAGACGGTTGTTCTTCTGGAATGTTCTCCTCTCTCCACATAGACACACTGGAGCTCTGTCAGAGTGACCATCGGGTTTTTGGTCACCTCCCTGACTAAGGGCCTTCTCCCCCAATTGCTCAGTCGGGCCGGGCGGCCAGCTCTAGGAAGAAACCTGGTGGTTCCAAACTTCTTCCATGTACAGATGATGGAGGCCACTGTGCTCACTGGGACCTTCAATGCTGCAGAAATGTGCCTGTACCCTTCTCCAGATCTGTGCCTTGATACAATCCTGTCTCAGAGGTCTACAGACAATTCCTTGGACTTCATGGCTTGGTTTGTGCTCTGACATGCATTGTTAACTGTGGGACCTTATATAGACGTGTGTGCCTTTCCAAATCATGTCCAATCAACTGAATTTACCACAGGTGGGCTCCAATCAAGCTGTAGAAACATCTCAAGGATGATCAGTGGAAACAGGATGCACCTGAGCTCAATTTTGATTGTCATAGCAAAGGCTGTGAATACTTATGTACATGTGCTTCTTTTTTTTGTTGTATTTTTAATAAATTTGCAAAGATTTCAAACAAACTTCTTTCACGTTGTCATTATGGGGTATTGTTTGTAGAATTTTGAGGAAAATAATTTAATCAATTTTGGAATAAGGCTGTAACATAACAAAATGTGGAAAAAGTGAAGTGCTGTGAATACTTTCCAGATACACTGTACTGTGTATGTGATATATAAAGGCTTTCTTCTTGTCTTCTTACCTGTTGCATATATTTATGAGACCACAGAGTCAGTAGGGTTTCTTTGCTTAGAAAAATATGAATAAAATTCTGTATATAGTGGTTCTATATTTAATACACATTATTAGTTGTAATATGAATCATGCACTAAAAACTCAAAAAACTGATTATGAAGGACAGCTCTGTTATAGCAGTCCAACTGGATCTACAAGAGGCTGTTTGATGAAGAAAGGACACTCAAACTGCTAGCTATTATGGACAACACCACACATCCACTACATCACACACTGGATAAACAGACTGAACTAGAACCTGCACTGTACTAAGGAGCATCATGCCAGATAATTATTACCCACAGCAATTAGATAAGGACTATCGCAACAGTACTGACCTCCCACTGTCAACCAGAACCAGGACTTGAGCACATTTGCACTACTACTACTACTACTACTACTACTACTACTACTACTACTACTGTTGTTATTTGTAAGCAGTAGTAGCTGAACCTGTGTTGCTGCTGCTGTTATTATTATTAGTAGTAGTAGTAGTAGCAGTAGTATTAGAACTACCTCATGGCACACTTTAACTGGCACCTCCCCACTTAACTAATATCCAAGTGCCTTGTTTACAAGTTTGTTTTTCCATTAGGTTTTTTGTTTCATTTTTTTGCGCTTTGTAGTGTTCTTTTTTACTATATTTATAGTTATCCATCCATTCATCCATCTATCTATCTTTCTAGAATATTAGTTTATAGTAAAACACATGGCTAAATTAATTTCACTGTAACCATGAATTCTGTTAAGAGAGCACAGTTCTGAGTTCATGGTATCTTTTTCCGAGAAAGAAGATACTTACACGAGGTCCTGTTGGTCCACGGGGTCCTTCTGGCCCTCTGACACCCATGGCCCCCTATTACACAAGGAACAGCTTTTAAGCAGAAGCTTATAACATCTTAAAACAATATTCAATTTATTTTTTATACTATTTGATATTCAATATTTTTCAATATTCAATTATTATTTCAATATTCAATATTCAATATCTTTGTATTGCCAAGTAGTCAAACATTATTTGCTGCTTTGTAGGAACATATACTTAAAAATAATAATAGTCTCTTTGAATTGACCTAATTCAAACATCTACATTGGTTCAGAGTGAATGAATTGAGTTGCATTACCACAGCCCCCCCCCCCCCCCATGCAGCCAACATGATTTAATCATGTATATTCAAAGTCCTGGAATAAAATCAAACTCCATGGAGTTACCCATGCAGCAACATTACCCAACATTATCATGCCACACGTGTATTTCTTCCAGTTAGAACCAACATCCTCACAAGATTTTATAATGTTACTGGCTCACACTACTATATTTAAGTGAACTATACATAATATTTTAAATCTGACCGGCCACATATACCTGTTATCATAGTAGACACATCTGCAAATATCTACACAGTAATATCAAAACCAATTTAGTGCAAATGAGTTACTCACTGGAGGGCCAACTTTACCGAGGTCACCTGGAAGTCCACCAGGCCCTGGTGGTCCCTGCACATAAAAATTAAACATACAGGCTGTTGGGTCCATTAATTGTGTAAAACCAATTAATAGTCCTTGGGAGCAGAGTTCACAATAATTGAGGCACAAAAGAAGAACTTACCAGGGGTCCATCAGGCCCGATACCCTAGAAAAAAAAAAAAAAGTCAAATGAGTTAAGAGACCCTGTTCTTCATATATGCCCTCAATTGAAAAGTATTCTGTACATGTTTTTCTAGTTTAAAATAAATAAAATCACAAGTATGTTAGGAAAAATCAGACAAAAACAATTAATAATTAAATGCTGAAAACAAAATTTATCCCACTTGTACCTAAACATTAAGAGTGTGACACATATAGAAGAGTTTGGCAGACATTTTTTTTTTCCTAATACTAATTACACTAATTAAGGTAAGTTAGTAATTTGTCAAATAAAAATAAAGTATGTAAAATTTATCACATTTTTTTTCATACTTACAGCTTCTCCCCGAGGTCCAGGTTTCCCTGGCTCTCCCTGAATCATACCACAAATATTTAAATGCAGCAATAGAAAAATCTCTTTCATAACAATAGGATAACAATAGGCAGTCATGTGTTTTTGTTTTGTTTGTCATTGTTTGTGCAGTAGGTACATGATTAAACAATAAACAAGGATTATGACTTATTATTCAAATGGCTTATGAATTGCTCTGAACAGCAGTTTCCTCATCTATCAAATAGAAATCTAAGGAGTTATTTTTACACTCACCTTCTGTCCAGTGGGGCCATCTGGGCCTGAATCTCCTGTGGGACCAGTCAAACCCTAAGAACAAGAGAGGTACAAAAATTAGGGAAAACCCTATGCAGACTTTTACACTATCTGTTGTTACCCAGATGAGGATGGGTTCTCTTCAGATTTTGCTAGCTCCCTGTTCTTTAAATAAAAATTTAAAGAACAGGGATCTCTCAAATTCAGATCTTCACAACGCATGTCTGTGGAAGTGTATCTTAGCTCACTCGCACCTAATTTCCTCCCATTGATTAAAAACACCTGACTATAACTTCACCTTCAAATTAACTGCTAATCCTAGAGGCTCACAAACTTTTACCAATCTCAGATTTGTAATTTTTCTCAAAAATAAATGAGCAAGTATAATACTTTTAATTTAATTTGTTTAACTGAGTTCTCATTGTCTACTTTTAGTACCTGTGGGAAAATCTGATAATGTTTTAGGTCATATTTATGCGAATATATAGAAAATTCTAAAAGGTTCGCAAATTTTCAAGCACCACTGTATATGGTAGTTACAGTATGTATTCAAATTAAGTTAAGATCATGTATTCTTTATTTTGGCACACTGCAGTTTTGACAGATTGAATAGAACTAGAAGAGAATACTCTGTAATGGGAACACGTACTATCTATGATCTAGAAATTTGAATATTTGACCTTCACAAACAAGTCATATTCATTCAAGATATCATTCCTCATAAGCCTGAGAATTTTTAAAATAGAAACATCCTCTGTATCCTCTGCACACAAATGTCTCCTTTATTAACCTAGCAAAACATAATTTGAAAGCAAGAAACATAATTAAGACTGGAGAGCGAATTGACCTCTATTCAAATCAGTGAAGAAAGTCAAGTCAATGAAGAAAGTCAAAAAATTATTGCTCCAATGGATTAATATCCCATGCATCCACGTCATAAACAGCATGTAAATTTTTTAAAAGATTTTAAAGTTTTATTTAGATTATACAAGACAAACATACTTGTTTATGTTATTCTGTCCCTATATTGGATACCTGCAAAAAAAAAAAAAAAAACCTACAAAATTGTCTCTGTTTATAACCCATAATACCATTTTCAAAGATAAAAAACTTACAGAGCTCTCCAGGCTTAGACAAAAAGACTGGTGTCTTTTTGGATTAAGCGTTTGAGTGAGAAATTCTTAGCTCTTTTGGCCTATTTGTTGAGATCACTCCCCACCTCATCTCACACATACACCAACACACCTAAAAGAACTCTCAAACTCCCTCACACATTTGATGCTATGTCTGTACTGTAGAACTCAAACAAACAGTAAATATAGATTCTTGGTGAACAACTTACATCATCTCCAGGCAGTCCAGGAAGTCCAGCAGAACCAGGTTTCCCTGGAGCACCATCAAGTCCCTTCAAATTGATACAGTTTTACTCTACAGCTTTTTATCAAAAGTTATTGCAATTTAATTAAATAAACATATAAATACTTACTGCAGAGCCATCTTCTCCATCTTCACCTCTGTCGCCCTGAAAGAAAAAAGTGATCCTAATATTGTAAGGTTTTATCAGAGTTTTGCTTCAGAATGCAAACTCTTGCCATTTCCTTGCCATTTTGTGTTAAATTATGTCTAACTGTTAAATAATATAAAAAATAAACTTGGTACTAGGGAGTTCCATCCAAACATGAGCCTGGAAAAAAATAGACAACCTACTCACTTAACACAGTGAAAGAAGACTGTATTCTTTACTTGGCACAACATTTACTGTTACAGCACACAGGAAAAGGGTGTAGCATTAAAAAATGGATTCATGTATGTTAATTGAAGTACATTTACATGATTTTAATTTTAGTCAAGTGTACTTATAATGTATGAGGTTTACAGTGGCACTGCAGTGCTTTACTTAGCAACCTCTGCTACACTAGCAATGATATACTTAGCTAACCAGTGAATCATATCAACATTCACAGCCTAGATGAACTAGTACACAAGAATGGGCTGAGTAGTGGGATGGTTGGGATATTTTAAACAAGGTAATTGAAGATTATAATTGTTTGTATTTGGAAATGGCGTGGTCAAACCTATTATTTTAGATGGGGTAATCAAAGTCTATACTTGTTTAAATATGTACTTTTTAGTTCAGTTTTAAACAGATGCAATGTATGATACAATCTGAATTAAAGAACCTGAATGAAAAAAGCTGTTAATTATTTGTAAAATTATTGATACTTCAGTACCCATGACATTTGAAACTATATTGGCCTTAAGCATTTGGTTAATGAATGTAGTAAATCACTAGCATCACTGAGATGACAAAAATATAGGCCTACAATAACAGTCATTGTTTTATTGCAACTGCAGCCTCAGAAGCCTCCTTTTGCATAAGGCCAGGATCATTAAATGGAGAAAGATTTTTCTGGCTTCAAACACATTGGTTCTTTTTTTTTTTTTTTTTTTTTTTTTTTTTTTTAAGGTATCTGTAGAAAAAAAGGAAAGTATTAAATACAGTCCTACCATCAAAAACCTACTGATATGTTAAACTACTTACATTTGATACTATCTCACACATAGGATGAACATCGGAAAAACAGGGAGGAGCAAGCATGTAATTGAGTAGCTATTTAAAAATGTAAATTGTATGTAGTTTTCATGGGGATTGTATCTTACTCATATAAACATATAAAGACTGAGATGTATTTTAGCAGGGTGTTTGTCAACTGCTACACCCTATGTACAGTGCATGGAAAATAGGTCTATATTGTTTTACAAATGTAAAATTTCAATCAATGTCACTGCAAATAAAATTGCATTTCAATAAATATCAATGAGGGTTTGGGTTGGAATGGGGTAATTCTCAAAATAGTTTCTAATCGTTTCAAGATTTTTAAATAAAATAAAATGTCCTGTATATTTTCACATGTATGTTATTTTAAGCCATAACTGTGGATAAATTACCTTAAAGTTATGTCAGCTATCCTAGTTAATCATGATGTTTCTTTCTTAGACAGGACATTATAATAAATGCTAAGGTCAGGGATTCTAGGAATTCAGCCTTGCTGTGATTGCATATTACATGCATATCTTTTGGTCTATTAAGTTATGAAGCACAGATCACAAAATTGTAGTTTAGAATATTACTATTCAACTCACAGCAATTCCGTCGATTCCTGGGACACCAGCAGGGCCTGGTGGGCCAGATGGTCCCACATACTTCTGTTAAAAACATAGAACCACATAACCACCATGTCCTGAGGTAAAATTCACCTGTACCGCAGACCCAGTGAACAGTGTGACGTACTTTGAGCTAGATGTTGCTTTCAATAGCCCATCATGAAACACAGAAAATGGAGCAGTAGGTGTGTAGAAATTAAAACTAATACATTTAGACAATAGGCTATTTTTTGGCTGAGTCTGTCCAAACAATATAAGAATATCCTGATAAAATCCAGAAGAACAGGTGCTTTTTACTAGACACATGCTACACACTACATTATAGCGTGTTACATCTATTCTGTTAGAGGCAGGTAACTAAAAAATGATAAAAAGATGCAATTACACAATAGGGAAAATTCAGTAATGTTTACTAAAGCCCCTTAAATTTTTTCCATGTGTTTATGGAATTAGGTAATATATGAAACTTCAAAATTTCTGACAATTTAAAAGGAGTGGTTGGTCAAGAATACCTGACAACAAATCCTAAACCATGTATCTCTCAAATATGGTCTGGTTTTGGCTACCTGTAAAATACATTAGGCTACATAAGTACATAAAAAGCGTACCTGAGCTGAAGTGATAAGACATATCCCCAACAAAAGCACTGAGAGCAACTCGCTGAACCCTTTAGCACCAGACATGCTCGTCTTGGTCAAGCCACTCCAACTAAGTCCACTCCCAGTAACTAAATGTCAAAGGATACCATAAGCACAACATTGTCATGTATATTCATGAGATGGTTGACGTACTGTAAAAGTAATTGGGTAGAAATGGATAACTGTGTGTGGAAAATCACGAAGAGGCGGTTTTGTGAATGGAGCGCATTCAAATGTTCAGTGGTAAATTTTACAATGATGTGTCACGTGACCTTACAGTTAACCTCTATGAGGTTACAGGACAAAAGTTTTTAAAATCCTTTACATTAAAAAGTTTAAATAGACGTTATAAAGCATTAAGGCTGATACAAATAAATTTACAAAAAATATATTTTAAGAATCTATGTTGTTGTTGTTATAAATCTAACCATAAATAATTTTTTAAAGCATGTAGATGGTTCATTTCACACAAAAATTTTAATATTTTACTTCATCTTAATGCTCTAATATTTTACTTCATCTAATTTCAAATTGATAGACAATCAGTTCCACTCAGATGAGTCCACAGGGACCTACTCTGTGCTCACAATCACGATTAATTTTACTGTAAAATTTTAAAGTAATTGCTCTTCAAAATCACTGGATCTGTCAATATATTTGAACCAGGAGGCTATTTTTTAGTATATTATTAAAATGGTCATTTCAAATTGGTAAACAATCAAACCTAATCAGATTGGTTGGACATCTACCAATGTCATATATCAATTTTAAAATGAATTAAAAAGTCCCTACTGGCTCAATTATATTGACAGTTCTTTTGAGTTTGAAGAACAATTACTTTAAATTCTACAGTAAAATTAATTAGTTAATCTGTATTGTGAGCATAGAGTAGGCCACTGTGAACTGATCTGAGTGGATTTTAGATTTGAACTGTCCCTTTTACTTCAGTAAAATTACTTTGCATCAACAATTTTCTTGTGAAGCGTCGTTAAAAAGCATTGTAAAAACAAGATTTCTGTGATTAAAATTCATTTGAGTAAGAGTATAAGTATGGCCAGTTAAACCTACTCTTATGTTTTTTTCAAAAGGTTACTCAAGTAAATGTAACGAAGTAAATGTAGTGCGTTAATACCCACCTCTGGTTTGGTGGATGTAGCTCTGGGAGGAGTAGCATAAAGAAAGTAATTGCCGAAGAAGAAGAAGAAGAAAAATAAATTTAAATAGGAAAACAGTATGTTGGTTTTGTCAAGCCAACATAATAATTCCCTTCTATTACTACATGAGTACTATATGGTCAAAAAGTGCAATTGTGTAAACAGGAAATTCATTATAGTTTCCACATGAAGTCTATTTTGTTGAAGTGATCAACTGTTTACTGATGGAGACTTGACTGCAAAACTGTTTGTGACAATTGCAGTCCTAAAGCTATCATAGCAATTGTAGTCCTAAGCCATAGTAGCAAAACTGTTAATATCAATTGCCTTTTAATTGATGTATTCATTTTCATATGATTCATTTACATGTGATTCATTTTCATGTGATTCATTTACATGTGATTCATTTACGTATGTTTCATTTACATGTGATTCATTTTCATGTGATTCATTTACTGATTTGCTTCTCTTTAAATCCAGTTTTAGACTGTGATATTACAAAGGTCTTTCCAGATTATTACTTGCCACACTGTATCATATCGATTGCAGTCCAAAACCAGCTTCATGGTTTTTAAGTGGTACCATTCTCAGTAATCTCATTGATCTTTGGCTGTCTATGTGGGGCCATCCTCAGCAGCAGCGAGTGATTTCCAAGTGATGAGAACTCAACCAGAAGCAGGGCATCGGGATGGGTCAAGTAAGTCCGGAGCGCATGGATGTATGTATGTATATATATATATATACACACACACACACACACACACACACACACACACACACACACACACACATTATATCATTATATATATATATATATATATATATATATATATATATATATATATATATATACACACACACACAGTATCTCACAAAAGTTAGTACACCCCTCACATTTTTGTAAATATTTGATTATATCTTTTCATGTGACAACACTGAAGAAATGACACTTTGCTACAATGTAAAGTAGGTAGTGAGTGTACAGCTTGTGTAACAGTGTAAATTTGCTGTCCCCTCAAAATAACTCAACACACAGCCATTAATGTCTAAACCGCTGGCAAAAAAGTGAGTACACCCCAAAGTGAAAATGTCCAAATTGGGCCCAAAGTGTCAATATTTTTGTGGACACCATTATTTTCCAGCACTGCCTTAACTCACCAGAGGTGAACTCCAGGTTGATCACAGGTTGCCACTGCAGTCCTCTTCCACTCCTCCATGATGACGTCACAGAGCTGGTGGATATTAGAGACTTTGTGCTCTTCCACCTTCTGTTTGAGGATGCCCCACAGATGCTCAATAGAGTTTAGTCCATCACCTTCACCCTCAGCTTCTTTAGCAAGGCAGTGGTCGTCTTGGAGGTGTGTTTGGGGTCATTATCATGCTGGAATACTGCCCTGCGGCCCGGTCTCCGAAGTGAGGGGACCATGCTCTGCTTCAGTATGTCACAGTACATGTTGGCATTCATATATATATATATATATATATATATATATATATATAACTTTCACTTTCACTGCACCTTGTGTTTCTGTTACTCAATGTCTTTAGACATTATTTTACTTGTTTTTACTCTTGATCATAATGTTTTAATTAGACATTACAGATCTTACTCATGCTCCTATTGCGCATCTATACCACGCGTGATCAGCAACGCGGGCTCGTTACTAACACATCACTTCCGTTATAATAAACGACAGAATTTACACTGCAAGCATGCAAATACAGCATATAATGACAAGAAACTTAAATTAAACTAAATCTTTTAAGCAGCTTGCACCAATTTCCCCTGCCCCTTGCAAACAGTGGAGCATTTTGGATATAAACGTTTGTTTGATTTCCACTGTGTTTAATATAAAATGCACCCCTGCCTTTCTGACTTTCTTCCTCAGTCACGTGAAGATTTCGCCTCCGTCTGATGGTGACTGAGGTCATGTTGGGAATAAAAGGTAACGCTGACAAACAGTAAACTGAAGAAAGTCATTGTCGGTGTTTCTGGGTGTCTGCTAATGCTAGTGTGCGTATGACGTCATGCACCATCACCTACGAAGCGGCTTATAATTCCGGTTAATAAAAAAAACCTGCTAGTGTTATATTTTAGATTATATTACCTTTCTAAAATCCACACACTAGATGGTAGTGCAGAGTGCATAGTGTAAGCGTGCAATACTTCATTTGGGACACAACTTTAGTATTTACTCTCCGAAGCGTGTTTTCAGAACAGAAGTAACGTAATGAGTAAATGTCCCCTGTTCCACGCGCAGACCAACTAATCGATAATGAGATTTGTTGACAATGATTTTCATAATCGATTATTATCGATTAGTTGTTATAGCTCTAATATATATTTTAGCAAGAGAGATGAATAAGTACTTTGTGTGCAAGCAGGGACTCCGGCAAGACTAGCTATGACAGCATTACTAACAAGGAGAGCCAGAAAGTAACACAGATATGAGGGCTCCCTGGACATAAAGTGGCCAGCCACTCCACCATCAACTGACCTGCGTGAGCGAGTGAGAGTGATCCAAAAATCCCAATTCACCTCAACACTCTATGCCCGCAAACCCTATGGATCTGCTCATTTACCAAAGAAAAAAAAGCTATTTAAAAGAGGCTGGACTAATCAAATTCAACCTAGACTTAAACACTGAGACTATTTCTGAGTCCCAAATACTAATTGGAAGGCTGTTCCATAACTGTGGGGCTTTGCAAGAGAAAACTCTGCCTCTGTTATAGCCTTGTTCGAAGTAGGCGTGGCAGATCATAAAAGACCAAAAGTTCGCTTGGGTATTGTAGCATGAGACCATTCAGTGCTTTATAGGTCAATAGCAGGAGCGTAACCTGGCCTGGGTATTCGGGGCTGTAGCGCAGAGTAATTAGACACTTTGTCACTATTTGCGCTATTTGTCACTACATAACTACGTCAGCAGGGCGTAGTTTCAGGGGGGTGGTAACCCCCCAATAATCATAACTACCAATTAAACACCAATCACCCCCCCCCCCCCCAATTAGTTATAACAATCAACTAAAACATATGTAGAAGTAATTTATTTTGTAACATTATCGGTGTTTCAAATCGATTGTGTTTGTAATAATAAATCATGTAAAAATACTATATGCAAGTTGTAATGCCCAACTATTGCCTGCAACACAATGCTTGATTTCTGCTGTTTGACATGGAGAGCACAGGTAGCTTTAAAGATGAAGTGAAGCGCTGCCCAGCAAACTATTTTTCATTGCTGTCAGAGAGGGAGAGTAAAACTATAAATCATGTATTCAGGAGGTAGAATAATGTGGTGCAATCTAGCTAACAACACTCCACATATATTGTAGCTAGCTAGCAGCCATTTAGCAATTTTTCACCAATTTAGAAATAACTATCAATATAACAAGTTAGTGAAAAACTGCCTTGTGTTGTTAGCTAATTATTATTTTAATAGTTCCCAGTATTATCAACCACAAGGTTGTTCACACTAAATTATGAGTTTTAGTTTTAATCAGTTACAGTGTGCATTCATTTGGACTGTTATTATGCCCTGTGTAATTTGTTTTAATGAAAATCATTTGATCATAAATGCTTGTGGATGATAGATAGATTAGACAGAAAGATAGGTATCTGATTTTTTTCTCTGTGTGCACAGAGTTTACATGTTGTTACAAGTTTTCTTTGAGTACTCCGATTTCCTCCCCCAGTCCAAAGACATGCATTGTAGGCTGATTGGCATTTACAAATTGTCTGTAGCATGTGAATGGGTGTGTGCCCTGCCTTGTGGCCCCTGGGATTCAATTCTCAATAGATGGGCCCCAGGTTAATTTTCTATCTTCAGTGGACAGAGGCAGACCAATTAGACAGGGAGTACAGGAAAATATGTGGAAATAGTATTTTTAAATAGTATTTCGCTGATAGGTCTAATTGCTGCCTAACGCTAACAGAGGGTAATGCAGCTAAACCCATACGATCTTAGTTGTACCTTCCATCGACTAGTGACAGCAAACTAGCCTACTCTTGTGTAAAATAGGCGAAAGCTTTTAGATTTTATCAGTATCCTACAAACACCCAAGGCAAGTTTTATGATAAATCCAACCTTTTGTCCAATTTTCAAAATTTTAAAGCAATTAGCCCTCACATGCAAAAATAAATACACGGAAACAGTCTATTTAGAAATATAGTAAGAATCTGGGCTCAGCCCCGGATGATTCACAGTCCAGCTAACGTCCCTTAAATCTAAATACAATAAAATGTCTCTTCACCACATAAACTGATCTGTTGTTAATAGATAGGGCTGTAGATGTATCTATTTTCTACGGGTTATCCAACTTTATCAGTTCAAGGGAATGAACAGGCTGTATTTAAATACTGCTTTGAAATTTTCCACTTCGCGCACAGCTGTAATCAAGTATTTGGTATTATGGGATTTTAACCCTCCCGTTTGTGTGTGTGTGTGTGTGTGTGTGTGTGTGTGTGTGTGTGTGTGTGTGAGTGTGAGTGAGAGAGAGAGAGAGAGAGAGAGAGGAACAAAAAACAAAAACGGAGTTCCGGTGTTAGGGGTCGTTTGTAGTGAAGAGTTTTTGTGACAGGAAATCGGCCGTATATTGTAGATACATGAACGTAAGGTACGTATAGTAGACGCTTTTTCTGTTTGCAACCTTTTGGCCATTTTGTGCTGGTTTTATACAACGTCAACAAATACAAGCAAAAACATGACAAGCGAATCCTATGGCATGCTAACTATTTGTGCTGCCTAGCTATCGGCTACGCTAACTAGCCGAGCACTGAACAGAGAAATTATGCCTACCTATCACGCTAACTGCATTCGATTACCATTTCCAGTTGATGTTTTCTACCAGTTGATAGAACAATTAAATTATATAACGCGCTTTTAGTTACTAGATAAATATCAGGTGATAGTAGTTAGCTAACCTACTTACTCTATCAGCTAGCAAATTATGGCCTCTTCTGCGGTACCTAGGTAGATCTAGTTAAAACTTTTATTCAATCATCTAGCTTGGTTAGTTAAAAATGGTTCGTGACTTTACTGGAATAAAGTTGGTGTGACGTTGGACGTTTGATATTCGCATATATGCGGAAATTAAGGGACCGTCTCTAAAGTTACATACGACATTGTTAAACACGTTTCTAACTTCAATAGCATTGGAAGGGAATAACTTAGTCATATAACCAACTGCAAAGTGTTCATCTACTTGTCAGCTATAACGCACACCTTTTAGATTTCTGATATTTCTTAAAATAAACTAATAAATCATGTAAATATTGCCATGTATTTCACTACCGAATGGGCCCATACACACAATATACCATTATTTAAAGCTCAATAGCATTTGAAGGGAATGATGTACAGTCACACAACCAACTGTAAAGTGTTCACCTAGGTGTAGGTGAACACTTTACAGTTGGTTGTGTGACTGTACATCATTTTGGTACCCATTCGGTAGTGAAATACATGGCAATATTTACATATGATTTATTAGTTTATTTTAATAAATATTATAAATCTAAAAGGTGTGCGTTATAGCTGACAAGTAGATGAACACTTTGCAGTTGGTTATATGACTGTAAGTTATTCCCTTCCAATGCTATTGAAGTTAGAAACGTGTTTAACAATGTCGTATGTAACTTTAGAGACGGTCCCTTAATTTCCGCATATATGCGAATATCAAACGTCCAACGTCACACCAACTTTATTCCAGTAAAGTGTGTGTGTATGTATATGTATGTATATGTATGTGTGTATGTATGTGTGTGTATATATATATATATATATATATATATATATATATATATATATATATATATATATATATATATATATATATATATATTATATATATATAATATATATATATATATATATATATATATTATATATTATATAGAATATATATTTTTATATATATATATATGAGACATTAACATGATGCTAAATGGCACTACAGAGGTTGTCGGACATTAAATGTCATCACGCTGAATGGGGAAAAAACTGCAGATAAACTCAGGGCTGTACAGTGTGACCATTTCACTCACATTTGTGACTGAAAAGTACTTTGTGTGACTGTGAATAAATATTTATTTGCACCGGTGCGAGTGACCTGTTCGGAGTTGTATAATACAATCGGGATAAAAACTACAGGAAGTCCAAAATGCATGTACACCGGACAACAGTTAATTTCACACTGCTTTTCATCTCCTCAGTCAACCTAACACGTGTGGAAATACTGCAGAGAAGCCATTATGATGACGAGAGTAACTCTGTACATCGTCTGCTTCTCTCAACTTCCCAATCTCACAAACTGCCATCTTTTATTGATCCCGCAAAATGACCTGCACCTGTGACCTGCTCGTGTAGACACACTGGCGTAGGTGGAGTAAATTAATAATAATGCTAATGCTACAAGGTGGGATTAATTCAAAGTTCTTTGTCAAATAATTACTCACTAATCATAATCAAGATTTGCAACTGTTCAGAAGGAGTAGGCTGCTGCTCTCCTTCACGCTCTTCTCTAACTGAAATACATAGCGTATTCACTTCATTCAAACTTAGGGTTGGCATATATCACTAGAACAGTTAGCTCCAGTTTCCATGTTTTGATTTAATCCTCCAAAAAACAATATTATCAGCAGACATGGCAACACTGTACTGGGGAACCGATCTAAAAGGAACAATGATGAACAAACCGAAAACTAATAAAATGTAAAGACAGACAATGTGCTTAGTTATAAATAAATCATTTAATATAAAAATAGATATTATAATAAATTCATAAAATATAAATAAAATGAGAAATTAAATAATGTTTAATTACTATGGGTTGCATTTTAATATCAGTTTGACATTAAGCTTAGTAAGCTATGTCCTTAGAATGCTATTAGCCTTTTTCTTAATATGGATCATGCCTGTGTTAGTCTACATTTAATCAGAACTATTGTTTAAGATATTTAAAAATAAATATTTTATGCTTGTTTATTTATCAATTAACCAACAGTATTTCTCATTGCTATTATTATAATTCAATTAACAGTGACCATGAGCAGAGAGCTTACATTTAACTGTTTATGACAGACCTCTTGATTAAAGTTTAAACAAAAAAAGATTGGTATCTGGATCGGTATCGGCTGTAAAAATCCTGATTGGTGCATGAGTAAAGAACACCATTAAACTAAAGCTCTTTGCATCTGATGGCTAAATGAACTCACCCAATGACATCCTATATGAGATTATTCAGATATATACACAATATCTGCAGAGCGGTTCAAGAATTGGCTCCGGCCCAGACCCATGACAGTTACATTTATTTTAACAGAAGGTAAATAAATTTGTCATGGCTCACACTATGTTCCTAAATTCTGTCATAAATAAACAGCTCAAGTTTTCTCATGCCTACTTGTTTGTTGTGGCACATTAATGTTACCAAAAAAAAAAAAACCCTCAACTTCAGCTGTGCTCCTAAATTTTTGTAATTAAAAGAAATTGTCTTGCATCTCTCCTCCTGTAAACACTGTTATTGCCTTTTCTGCATAGGCCTGAATTGTTTTCATTTGGTTGCATATTTGATGCATATTTTCATTTGGTTTATGGCATTTTTATTTTTACTTATCCTATAGTTTGGGTACAATTTTATTTATATTTTGCTTCTATGAGATGATGCACTTTAAGGATCAATCTAATTTGATGCAAAGATTTCTACATTAGCAGGAATGTAGCAAAACATGGAGGTGAAAGCAGCAGTCTGTTTATATAAATGTGAAAGCACAATAGTAATATGTTGTCCCTAAAATCAATGAATAATCGTGATAAATAATCGAGATCTCAATATTGATCAAAATAATCTGGATTATCATTTTGGCCATAATTGTGCAGCATATCTATCTATCGATCGTTCGATATCAGCGAACATCCAACGTCAAACCAACTTTATGCCAGTCCCGACTTTTGTTATTTTACATGCATAACCAGATAACCGTGCAACTAATGAGTTATAGAAGGCTTGTTCTATCTCTGCTGTGGATGAGACTGTTTCCTGCTGTTGCTATAGTTTGAACTTGGCATTTTTTATTCCCTACCCGTATTTTGACAAACCCCACCTTCTGATATAGATGGAGCATTCAACTAAAGGCCATAACTCACAAAATTTCAAATAAATAAATAAATAAATAAATAAATAAATAAATAAATATATATATATATATATATATATATATATATATATATATATATATATATATATATATTTATTTATTTATTTATTTATATAAATAAATATATATATATATATATATATATATATTTATTTATTTATATATATATAAATAAATAAATAAATATATATATATATTTATTTATTTATATATATATATATATATAAATAAATATATATATATATTTATTTATTTATATATATATAAATAAATAAATATATATATATATATATATATATATATATATATATATATATATATATATATATATATATATATATATATATATATATATATATATATATATATATATATATATATATAAATAAATAAATGAATGAATGAATGAATGAATGAATGAATGAATGAATGTCCCTTCAACTCTGAATTCTTTACTCTGGAATCCGGAATGGCTTTATAAAATAGCAAGATTATACCAGTGTACAACAGTACAGAGTTCCATCAAGATCTATACCAGGGTTGACAAACTTAATCAACTTAATCAATATATCAAAAAAATAGACCCATCCCCCGGCCAGATGTGGCTCGTATTTATTTTTTGTTGAAAAAAAGTGATGCTGCTGTGACTCAAACTAGTCATTGCTTCATACAAATATGAGCTTCATATAATAGGTAATATGACTTTAAGCATCAAATAACTAAAAGCAAACATAACTCAATCATTTATAACACATAAATTAACTTCCCAAACTATTTAAATGTTTATCAGGTTTATTTTGTTTATCTATTTGCTATTACTTGAAACCTGGCTTCTTTTCAGTAAGTTTATCAATATTTAGGGTCAACTCCTGAGCTGCTGCCACACTGACTACGTTTACATGGACAGCAGTAATCTAATTACTGACCTTATTCTGAGTAAGACAATATTGTGATTAAGGTGTTTACATGTGTCGCGTTTAGAATACTCCTTTCATGTTCCCGTATTACATGTTCTAGAACATAGTTCTATTAACAGAACACGTTATGACGTCACCGGGCCATGCTGTCCGACGTTCCTCCAGAATTTCACGTATCAACATACAGTTCGTCTTCGTTATGGTACCGAATACAGTTCTGGGTGTTTAAAATTTTTTTTAACAACTCTTCAATTGCAGTTAATTATTTGTCATGCTGTATGTGCAAATAGATGACTGCTTGAAGCCGTGGGCTGCGTCCCAAACCGCGTACCTACCTACTGTATAGTAGCTGAAATACATGTATTTTGCCTACTGTAGGCCTATAATAGGTAAGTACACGGTTTCGGACAGAGCCGTGCTCTCTTGTTTGCCGTAAAACAGATGAGCACTGCCGTGTGTGATCATGTCCTGTCGCAAAATGCGGTGAAAACTCCCACACGATGTTAATAGTGTGATTAAGGTGTTTTCATGTCTATAATACACGGCGATAATGTGACTAAAACAGGAATACTCCCCAAGTCTTAATTCGATTTGTGTTTACTTCGAGTATGACCTTAAGGTAATTAAAGGTAATTAAAATTGCTGTTTACATGGTAGTTTCTCAATCAGAGTATTGTTGTAATCGGGTTAATATTGGATTATTGTTGTCCATGTAAACGTACTGACTGAGAATTGAATGAAGATGCTTGTCTGTAAGTCGTGATCTGGGAGATGTTATGTTTATCTTCATAATGGAGAACAGCTTTTCACACAGGTATGTATTAGGGCTGCATTATGAATTGAATATTGATCTCGATTATATTATTATCTCGATTATTTTGACTGCCTACAATTACATGAACATGATCGATTGTGATATTCATGTTTAAAGAAGTTCATCCTCCACTCATAGAAAACGCCTCTGCAGATCAAATCAAGCGCTTCCTAAACTTACAACCAGTCTCCATAGAGTGGCACAGAGATGACGTCATTTTGTATGCCATAACCCGGAAACGAGTTAGCATTTTAGCCTTTCCGATTCTATCATCCCAAGTCAATGGGTTTTTTGAATGGGGATTTTGGTTAAAAGCCTGAAATAAGGTCTGTGGTGAACACAGGCTCAAAATATTTTCATGTTTTATTCTACGACATATACACCAGTAAAACCCCACTCATGATTTAAAAAAAAAAAAAAAACGCTTTTACGTGTATTAAAAAAGGCAGTTGCTAACTGTCACATAATGAAGGTTTAGGACAGATGCAAGTGCAGATATGAGCTTTATTTAATAGAGGCAGACATATCCAAAACGTGATTGAATAGCATGGTCAAAAACAAGTGAAAGGTCAGGCGATTGGCAAACGGGCCTAAACAAGAATCAAGCAACGAGGTTGAGAACAGGATCAAAACTATGAGATGTGAAACTGTGAACAAATGCTTGGTACACGGAAAACTCACGCAGTACTTCACGGCAAACAATGAGACACAAGGGGTTTAAATGACAAACGTAATTAAGGGAGAACACACAACAGCTGAGACTAATGATGACACACAAGGGAACAACCAATAACAATACAGGGTGGAGACAGGACAGAAATCATAACAAATGCACATGTAGAAAGTAAACAGTCACCGTCACTAAAAAATCCAGAAGCTTGCAGTGTGAGCTTCGCTTCGGGTTTCCGGCGCTTCAGCGTGGGGAAATCATGACACTAACATGGTGCTAAATGATTTTGCTAAATGCTAATACAGACGTTGTCATGGACATTAACAGGGCTCTACCATGCGACCATTTCATTCGCATTTGCGACTGAAAAGTACTTTGTGCGACTGTGAAAAAATATATAGGCACACCGGTGTGAGTGACCTGTTCGTAGTTGTATAATACAATCGGGATAAAAACTATAGGAAGTCCAAAATGCGTCTACACCGCGCAACAGTTGCTTTCACACTGCTTTTCATCACCTCAGTCAACCGAACAAGTGTGTAAATACTGCAGAGAAGCCATTATGATGATGAGTAACTCTGTACATCATCTGCTTCTCTCAACTTCCCAATCTCACAAACTGTCATCTTTTATTGATCGCGCAAAATGACCTGAACCTGCGACTGTGACCTGCTCATGTAGACACAGCGGCGTCGGGCGGAGTAAATTAATGATAATGCTAACGCTACAAGGTTGGGTGTAATTCAAACTTCTTTATTAAATAATTCCTCAACAATCATAATCAAGAGTAGCAACTGTTCAGTCTGTAAACATACAGTACACTACAGCTCTCTCTTCACCAGCTCTATTAGAGAGCGTATTCACTTCATTAAAGCTCACGGTTGCCAGATATCACTAGAACAGTCATCTCCAGTTTTCGTGTTCTGATTTAATCCCACAAAAAACACAGTATTATCAGCAGACATGGCAACACTGTACTGGGGAACCCATCTAAAAGGAACAACTGATAAACAAGCAAAAAAACTAATGTAAAGACATGTACTAAGTTATAAATAAATAATTTAATATAAAAAAAGATTATAATAAACTCTTGTAATTAAAATGAGAAATGAAATAATGTTTAATTACTATGGGTTGCATTTAATATCAATTTAACATTAAGCTTAGAAGGCTATTATCCTTCTTTTTCCTAATATGGATCATGCTTGTGTTAGTCTACTTTTAATTAGGACTCTTTTATAGTTTAATATATTTAAAAAATAAATATTTTATGCTTGTTTATTTATCAGTTAACCGACAGTATTTGTCATTGCTATTATTTTAATTCAATTAAAAAAGTGAACATGAGCAGAGAGCTTACATTTAACTGTTTGACAAACCTCCTGATTAAAGCTTACACAAAAAAGGATTGGTATCGGGATCAGTTTTGGTTAGGGATGCACCGAAATGAAAATTCTTGGCCGAATACCGAACACGTTTTTTTGGCTTTTTTCCATTTATTTTTCCATTTTTTACACCATTGCATAAATTAAATAGTCAAAATGTGCTTTTTACTATTTTGTCTTGCTTTTCAAAGAAAAAAATCAATTACAAAAACTACAATTTCCAAATATTTATTTAACACTGAACATTTTTTTTTTTCATTCCAGCGGGCATAGGCTACCAGCAAGGCACAATATAACTTTAAATAAATAAATTAGTAAAACAAAAATATTTTTATGTGATCATCTTTGAGCTCCCCTTGAATAGCCTATGTTAGGCCTATAACTGACTGCTGAAAGAATTGAACACTCTGTAGCCTACAACATTAATAAGTACATTGACAAGAGTGCAAAAAATGGTTCTGTTCGGTTATATACGGCTGATTATATTGGGGATATATACCACTCGCGTCCCTCTACACCTCGCGGAGTATTATAGTGGATATAGTATGGTTAGATACATTGTTAATGTTATGTTCCCTTAAATAAATATGTCTTTACCTGCTTCCGTACTCTACTCCCTTACGTCTCACGACGTGACAGAATACTCCGGAACAGAAACAAAACAAACGCACGTGTCCACAATAAACAATGTCATGGTTGTCAACATCTGAAGAGCATGCGCTCGTGCACGTAGCTCGTGCGTGCGCGTGCCCCCTCATTGCTCCGAGCGTGCTGCCGGAAGTGGAGGTTGTGAAATTCGCACATCTCACTCTGGTTGCTAGGCTATTTGGCGCGTCATCAAACATGTCATTGTTCGGTCAAATTTATTCAGCCTTTTCACTTATTTTTTTTTTTTGCTATTTGTGGCCGAATACTTTCGGTGCATCCTAAGTTTTGGTCGATCAAGATGACAAGAAATCAGTATCAGCATATTGTTATATTTGATTTCATATTTTCATTTGGTTGATGGCATTTTTATTTTTACTTGTACTATATTTTGGGTACAATTTTATTTATATTTTGCTTCTACGAGATGATGCACTTTAAAGACCAGTCTAATTTGATGCAAAGATTTGTAAATTAGCAGGAATGTAGCATAACATGGAGGTGAAAGCAGTGATCTATTTATTTAAATGTGAAAGTGCAATAAAAATGTCCCTAAAATCAGTGACTAATCGTGATAAATAATCTTGATCAGAATAATTGTGATTATTATTTTGCCCATAATCGTGCAGCCCTAATAACTGTAGGTGGAGCAGTGGCATAGTTTCTGGGATAAAAGTGTAAAAATGTCCAGCCCCGATTGCATCGTACTTTATCTTCAGAGCACTGTTACATTGCAGTTCTATCATTCCATCTGAAAGTCCATTGGTGCGCTGTCCAGATCAACGGCAAACGATTTGGGAAAAAGTTGAAAATCAAATGTCTGAACCTCAAAGACTGCAAATCTTCTTGAAAACTCAGAAGAAAGTGTGCCAAGTTTGTTAGCAAAGTGTGAACTTTGAGTGTTACAAACATAAACTTCAGACAAAAACTTTACACTGTTACGCTGTTTGTCCAATTATATAAGACTGAAAAGAACCCAATACACAGAATATATATTATTCCTTTAGGATTGTAGTTTAATTCTGTGCTTTTTGTGCATCCATTAAAAATAATGCATAAATACTTAATGCATATATATATTTTATATTATGTTTTTTATGGATGCACAAAAAGCACAGAATTAAACTACAGTCCTAAATTAATAATAAAAACTCACTTTCGCTGCACCTTGTGGTCTCTGTTACTCTCTGCCTTTAGACATTATTTTACTTGTTTAATTTTGATCAGTGTTTTAGACATTACAGATCTTACTCACGCTCCCACTGTGCATCACCGCATCTGCATCGTGCGTGAGGAGCAACGTGGCCTGGTTACTAACGCATCACTTCCGTTATAATAAACGACAGAAGTTACACTGCAAGCTCGCAAATACAGCATATAATAACAATATACTAAACCTCTTAAGCAATATGCACCAGTTTCCCCTGCCCCTTGCACACAAACATAAGTTTGTGCTTGAGCATCACTATTGTGCTTCCCTGCTACACAAACTCTGCTTTGTAAAGTTTTTTCTTCTCTACTGTGTTTAATATAAAATGCACCCTTGCCTTAGAGGACTTGGAGGTTGCGCACTTTCTTCCTCGGTCACTTGATGATTATGCCTCCATGTGATGTCTGATGGTGACTGAGGTCATGCTGGGAATAAAAGGTAACGTTGACATAAATAGTAAACTGAAGAAAGTCATTGTTGGTTACTCTGGGTATCTGCTAAAGCTAGTGGTGTCGCATTACGTGCGTATGTCATGTGCCACTGACTGGGAGTGTGAGAGCTAGTACTGATGACACCAAATTCAACACACCTGCTCCCCATTCACACATGAGACCTTGTAACACTAACAAGTCACGTGACACCAGGGAGGGAAAATGGCTAATTGGGCCCAGGGGTGTACTCATTTTTGTTGCCAGCGGTTTTGACATTAATGACGGTGTGTTGAGTTATTTTGAGGGGACAGCAAATTTACACTGTTACACAAGCTGTACACTCACTACTTTACATTGTAGCAAAGTGTCATTTCTTCAGTGTTGTCACATGAAAAGATATAATCAAATATTTACAAAAATGTGAGGGGTGTACTCAATTCTGTGAGATACTGTGGGTATGTATGTGTGTGGATCTGTTTTTAATTAACAGACAGACTTTTTTTGCTTTTGTGTTTTTGTACTTTTTTTAATTACTCTTCATAACTTTTATAAAAAAAAATATATAACGGACAGGTATGGAACATGAATGATAAATGTTTCTGACCACTATAACTCCTTTGAACAAGAGAACTAGGCTGTAATAACATGTACTATTTTACATGTAAAACATGTTGCATTACATTCATCTTGCGTTTTACAAACATCCGCATAAGAATGATATAAATTGGGACGAAGAGCGTGTCTCGTTATCTATGACATTGTTAAATCTGCGGGTCTCACCCACTCACTGAACAGAGCAGATGCAGAGAGAGGTGAGAGTGCAGTGGGAAAGCAAGACCTTGCGCTTGCAGGACAGCACTGCTGACATTTGGAAAGTCACTAAGGTTTCTCCCAAAAGTCGCTAAATTATTTGCTAGGCGTGTTTTTTTTTTTTTCTTTCTTTTTTTTTTTTCTTTTCTTTTTTTTTTTTTTGCAAAAAAAGTAGCTAAGGGTGTCTGATAAGTCACTAAGTTGGCAACACTGGTCTGCACTGACAGACAGATAAAAGGCAGGAGAGAACCTCTGATGTAAGGCAAATACCTGTGTATATACAGGATAAATCGTTTAAAAGTAAGAAGAGCTACTTTGTTAACTTCTGTTGCTGTGTGCAGACATGTTGATTTGAGGTCATTCCCTAAACTTGGAAAGAACTTGTAGACGTGAAAACTACCCCAAGTTGACGAGTAGGAGTTGAAAGTTGAAGAGGCTGTTTATGGTTGTAGGTTGGAAATTATAAGTTGCAACTTAAAGCTGAAAGCAGCATGAACACCTCATCTGTCTTGTAGTTTTTTCCAAATGGCTTCACTAGGTTTTAAAAAAAAAAAAAAAAAAGGCAACAAATATGCAAATGCTTCAGACTTATCACAACTATATAGCACAGGTCTCTGAAGTAACAATTCTATTTCGTGATCACTGTAGCAAGTTCATTAATTTGTGAACATTAATTAGATTAACCTTGTTTAATCAACGTAAATCCAGTAACTACACAAAATCAACACCCAGCAAAGCAAGCTGTTACCAGGGAGATAGTTATATCTGCCATCCCCAGAGCATGTTGTGTCCCCTTCCCAAGAAAACTAATTTAATGTGCAGAAGAATTGATATATTTACAGGTATAACACTGTTAACATGCCATATAGTTTTGAATTTGTAATGTTACAGTGGGGGAAATAAGTATTGAACGCGTCAACATTTTTTTTCAGTAAATATATTTCCAATGAGGTTATTCACATGAAATTTTCAAATTTCATAAAGAAATCCAAACATTAAAGTCCATAAATAAATTTAAGTGTAATAAAGAGGAATGAAACAGGAAAAAAAGTATTGAACATGCTAACTGAAATGTATTTAATACTTAGTGGAGAAGTCTTTGTTTGTAATGACAGCTTCAAGACGCTTCCTGTATGAAGAAATTAATGGGCCGGGGTACTCGGGTGTGATTTGGGCCCGTTCTTCTAAACATATTGTCTTTAACTCTTGTTCAATTGGATTCGAGTCAGGTGACTGACTGGGCCATTCTAACGCCTTGATTTTTTTTCTCTGAAACCAATCGAGAGTTTTGCTTTGGATCGTTGTCCTGCTTGAAGCTCCACCCACGTCTCATCATCATCCTGCTGGATGCAGCAGATTCTTCTCAAGAATCTCCCGGTAAATGGCTCCATTCATCGTTCCTTCAATTATGTGAAGTCTGCCAGTACCATGTGATGGAGAAACAGCCCCACACCATGATGCTTCCACCTCACTGTTGGTGTAGTGTTTTTAGGGTGATGTGCAGTGCCATTTCTTCTCCAAACACGGTGTGTAGTATGACAGACAAAAAGTTAGATTTTGCTCTTGTCTGACCAGACTACACTCTCCCAGTATTTCATAGGCTTGTCCAAATGAGTTGTAGCAAACTTTAAACAAGCTTCGACATGACTTTTTTTTAGTAATGGAGTCTTGCGGGGTGAGCGTGAGCAGTGGAGTGCACTGCCTATTGTTTTCTCTGTGGTAATGGCACCTGCTGCCTCCAAGTGTTTCTGGAGCTGTTTCTGGAGCTCTTTCCGAGTGCTCCTTGGCTCTTGGGCTACTCTTCTGACTCCCTGGTCAGAAATCTTGCGAGGAGCTCCTGTGCATGGCCGGTTGACGATGGAGTGATGTTACTTCCACTTGCAGATAACGGTCCCAATGGTGCTTACAGGAGGATTCAGAAGTTTTGAAATACGTCTGTATCTGATTCCATCAATATGTTTCACAACAATAAGGTTGTGAAGGTCTTGGGAGAGCTCTTTGCTTTTACCCATCATGAGATGTTTCTTGTGTGACACCTTGGTAATGAAAAGCCTTTTTATAGACCATCAATTTACAAACCCAGCCGATATTAATTTGCACAGATAGGGGGTATAATTACTTTCTAACTACTTACGGATTTCAGCTGGTTCCTTGCCTTACCTTGCCTTGAAGAACTGCCTTTTCTTAGCGTGTTCAATGTTTTTTTCCTGTGTCATTCCACTTTATTACACATAACTTTATTTATGGATTTTAATGTTGTGAATTCTTTATATTTATGGATTTCTTGAGTTAGTACTGATGTCTGGTGAAAATTTCATGTGAATAGCGTCATAGGAAGTATATTTACTGAAACATTGTTAACACGTTCAATACTTATTTCCCCCACTGTATGTATGGGTGTTTTCGTAACACTTTATATAAAGTGTGTTTAAATAGTACATGCATAACTTTCCATCATGCTTTGTGAGACAAGCCCAAGGTTTTGGCTCTGGCTTTGAGATTGATTATACAGCCACAATCTTTGTCAGAGTTTTGGCAGCTGCAATGGTGTTTCTTTTTGTGGTTAGTGTAGATTTAAATTCTTCATGTTTTCACATAATTTCTAGCTCCTCAACCAGAAGTATGTACACCTGCTTTTGTCCGTGTTGTACACTGTTGGCTGTTTGCTGCAAACTTCTGGCTTTTATGTGCACACACACGCTGAGTAAACACTGATTTAGAGTTAAAACCAGGGTTGACAGAAAGTTGATAACCAGTGTCATGAAACTTGTTAACCTTAATCCGGGTTTGTAGTTGTTTGGTTTTGTCAACTCAAAATTTACTCTGCAGCTCTTTGTTCAACTCGCTTCATGAAACAGGCCTTGATAGTTTTTCCCGGTTGTGTCTGTTGCACGAGCAGCTGAAGGTACGTTCGCAACAACAAAACGACCGGAGACCATTCATTTTCAGTGAGAGCTGGCGACATGAGTGACGGTGACCATTGGCAACCAGATGTGGTGTGTCCAGTGACTATGAAAGTTGAGAAAAGTTTAACTTTAACACTTCACCCAGCAAACACAGAGGCCACGGTTGAAGAGCTGCGGTCTGGCTCTGAACGTATAGTGAATGACAACCTGATGGTGTCGCTCACTTACTGAGATAGGAGCTACACCAGGATTTTGCTCAATTGCAACAAAAATTGAGCGTTGTATTATTATTTTGTTTGAAACATGCTGAGGCCATAAGCTAAGCTAATTGGTGCTTGTGCTTTTGCCGCAGACAGATGGCTGCAAAGGGCAAAGCTCACACACTGCTTCTCCTTCATCTCTTAGGTTATTGTTAGAAAATCTTTTAAGGATGTAGAAAATATTTTTTAAAAATGACATTGATGAGGATGAGAATAAAAGGTTTGGCCTGTTTTGAGTGCTCAAGAGAGTTGCCATGAGACACATACTAATACGATGTCAGATAGAAAAGTCGCTCAGTTTATTTAAAAAAAAAACAAGTTTATATACATCACAGTCAGGTGCTTCAGCAACAGTGTGCTCATCGTTCAAGGTGAAATGGTTGGCTGTTGCTATATCCCATACCAGGTGCAAGATAAGAGAAACTAGGAGAGAATGACACATTCCTGTGGTACGGGTTGTCGAGGAGACAAGTAAAAAGTCAGTGTTCTCAAGGGAGCGAGAACTAGCATAAACTCATGAGCTAAAGTAAGAGAGCGTACCATATTAATATTTATCAATTTGATGCATATATACAAGTGAATTTTATACAAGATTGTTCTCCCTCCAGAATGTTTCATTTTAGCAGCAAGAAAAGTGGTTTGTTGTCAAAAGTGAAATGCTAGTTGTGCCACCCATGTTACTATGGCAACCAGTAGTAGGAAAACCTATTGGCGACTTCATACAGCGACTGGTGACTTGCAGTAAAATTGCTGTATGTGTGAACGTAGCTTGAGAAGGGCCCCCTGCCATTATACAGTGCAAGCCCGGCCTCTAGAGGCGAAATAAAAATAGCACTGATGCCTCGTGGTTTGTTTTTGACATGAGTCTACACAGAGCGGGATACATCAGATTAAGGATGGGCGATTATGGATTTAAATATTTTGATAGTTTTTTTTCATTGCGATAACGATATCGGTGACGATATAAATATAGTACCATTCACCACTGTTTTTGGCTAGAAGTGACCTCTGCATGCAGTCTTGAGAGCCTCAGAAATACAAACATTGATCTGAAACAGAGGTTCTCAACCTTTTGTAAATAAAGCCCCCCCCAAGCCTCTCCTATCATTTGGCATAACCCTCCCACCCCACCCCCCCAAATTGGAGGAGACCAGGTATAATTATCTATTCTATATAAAATCAATCTATATATTTATACATATAACTTGATCTATAATCTGTTTTTGATAGATGGGTAGATAGCTGCTGCTTCTTTTTTTTTGGCTTTTGTTTTTGTACTTTTTACATTCCTTTTCATAACTTTTATGATTTTTATATAACGGACAGGTATGGAACATGAATGATCAAAAATGTTTCGGAACACTAACTACTTCGAACAAGAGAACTGGTCTGTAATAATGTGTACTATTTTACATGTAAAACGTTGTGTTCTAAAAACGTTCACATACGAATTATGTAAATTGGGACAAAGGGCGCGTCTTGTTAGCCATGACATTGTTAAATCAATCAGTGGGACACCAGCGCTTGCATCTTTTTACATTCACGTCTATGTCAGCTGCTGTGCGACCACCAGGATGTGCTACTCTGGATCAGCCCCTCATGTCTCCATGTATAGAGACAAAAGAAATATATTACAGAATGATCACTCTGTGGCTGCCCATCAATGTAAATGTCTTTTATGTATAAAGACACAAGAATGAGGTTTAATCACTATGTATGACGGTGTAGTGTAGTGACTGTGTGTTTATTTGTGAATATACTGATGAATGAAAACATGGTGCCCCCCCCAAAAAAACTTTCAGCTTTGGCTTTATTCTTTCAACAGTATGTACAAAGCAAATCGAAATCACTATTTTTAAAACCTTTCCATGAATTTTGTGCCATCTGGCTATCTCTATGGTCCTGCATGGATGGATCATACAGTTGCCTGTACAATCGTACCTTTCGGCAAGAGTCGCCTCGAAGTCATTCATTTTCGGATGTGATGCCACACAGCAAGTTACAAAAAAGCCGTGCAAACCGCTATGCAAAATGAGGCCTCGCGCACTCAACGTGCTCGGCCACTCACTCCATGAAATGTCATCTTTGCCACGCGCTCCCTCGTGCTATTGCGGACACATCGAGTATAAACCAGGCTTAATGTTGTCTAGTGTTAGTGTTTGTGTAGGGTACCACAATTTTTTTTTTTTTTTTTTTTTTTTCAAAAGGGTGATATGACTGAAAAAAGGTTGTTAAAATGCTGCTCTATACACTGCATAGCCACACCCATTGTGTTATAAGAAAATGGACACAACAATGAGTTTTTCACCATTTGAGAGGATAAGAATGTGCTAATGTCTGTTGTATTAAAAGTATTACTTGAAGTTTACATTACTTGATGGTCACATACTCTTATTTGCCATTCATATTGCTCTTTATTTTCCCCTCCTTATAGGACGGCATAACAAAAAAATACAAGCACAGGAGAGAATAGCAAATGAAAATATGGGTGAGTGTGAAATTTCAGTATTTCATTACGTTAAGTTCTTGTCCGATACCAGTCACAGAACCAGAATTTGAACCCTGCTCTGTCTGATTCAGGAAGACACACAGAGTTCAGTACAAAAGCTCCTTAGTTTTAATATTCAGAAAGGAGATCATGCTTTCTGTTATGTAGAAGCAATGGCATTGTGACACAAACTAGAGACCTACAGAATTGAGACACAGAGACCATGCCATGAAACCCTCTTAGGTCCATAATGGGACCTTTGCATGCTCTCTGTGGACTCTACAGAGCAGCGTTCTGCTCGACGACCAGGGCATAATTACTAGTCGTGGAAAGCACGAGCCGGAGCAGCACAGACATCAAGCATTTTAGAAAACATGGGAGGAACAGTAATACTAGGAGAACAATCAGACAGACAGACATGACAGAATGAATCATCCAGTAACCCCATCCTCCCCACAGGGATGAGAACCAGGAAAATCAGGAATCATCCTTCTCGAGGGGAATTATTGTGGCCTGTTTCATGTGATGTATGATGATGATAGTTATATTGTGTGAGTTCTCTGGGATGTAGAAACAACACAAAGCGTTCCAACATTTTACACACACCTCCATGTTTGGCCGTTAATAGATCTACGACCAACCTATCCTGAACCACGACCTCCCGAAGGGCCTTCAGTTTGTTATTGATTAGGGTTAGTGCCTCCTTAGTGTTGTTAGCCAGAGAGGTAAGCCTATAGGCTCGTTAAATAAGATCCACTGATCTTATTTAACGTAGCTGTTGTGCCACCACCAAAAAATAGAGACCACCCTATGCTGGCACCAGGGGTGGTCCATGGGTCAGCTAACCAGGGTGTCCGCGGGTCGTTAAAAGTCTTAAACTGTCTTAAATTCCTTAATGTAAAAGTAAGGCCTTAATTAGCATTAAAATGTCTTAAATTTACATTTTATCTTCTTAAAAATACAACAGAACCAACACAGTAAAGATTGATTTTATTTTGGCTGGTTGCTTTTTGAGACGGCACAGCCATGTGACTGTGTTGCACTCCGTGTACGTACGGCTCATCAATGTTTTAGAGCGGCTTGGTTCACAATAAATGCTGTGAATTTGAGTGGCTTATAAATTGCATTTAAACACAGCACACACCAGATTCACTATGGTTTTACCTTAGCATAATCTCAAACATTTTTGTGGGCAGAGGTTTACAGCATTTCACCTGATTGGTTTTGAGAAGTGAATTTTAAAAAAATGTTGCCAGCTAAAAGGAGGTCTTCATGTGGTTTTCTGCCAAAATAAAAACTAAAAAAAAAAAGGTCTAACATATAAAAGTGAATTAAGTCAGAAATATTACTATTGTTACTATTTGTAGCTCAAATAAAAATGTATTAAGTATTGTTCAGTAAAATAGTAATATTACAAAATAGTAAAGGTTTTTTAATATACATATTTTTTCTCCTTTATAAAAATATCTGTTCATTTATAACATTTATTGTTACATTACCATGGCAATCAATTGCAAAAAAAAAAAACCCAAACACTGCTGTGAGGATGTTTCTAATACAGCTGTGGTCAGTGATGGTAAATTTGACATCTTTTTCTCCTCTGACTGCCGTAATCCATCTCTCTGTTTTATTTATTTATTTATTTTTTCCCTCGCTTGGAATGTCATGGGAAGGCAATACTGGATTTATTTTTTCTTTCACTGTTGGAGAAAATGGTAATGAAAAGGGATATTTGCTACAGTTTCCCATATACCCCTATAGAAGTTTACTTAAACCCAGAAATGGATGCATATTTATGAACACAATCTATATATATATATATATATATATAGCTGATCTATCGTGTAGCATGATTGAAGTGACATGCAAGTCTTAATTTTTTTTTGGAACTGTCTTGAATATAGTATTAAAAAGTATTAAATTTGAATTGCTGATAGCCATAGATACCCTGCCTAACATGTACCCCATGAATTTGCTAGAGATATCACATTTGGTAATCCTATGTGAGGGAGGGGCCCAGGGATCAGTGATAAAAATAGAAACACTGGGGATCACAAAAGCAGAATAACAACATCCTGTCCAAAGGAAATCACTCAGGATTCTCTGAGATTCGCTCTCTGACCACATAGCCATAACACAGTATTAGTGCTATACAGTTGGGTGAACGGGCTCTTACCATTAAGAGGGATTTGAGTGCCATTAATGGAACATCTGGGTGATAAACCCTGAGAAGTGGGTTGCACGTCTACATAGGTCTGACCGACAGAGTGCCCCAACACTAGAGTTGGTACTATTGGCGCAGATGCATGCATCACCTATTTGCCAGGGTACACCAAAGACCTGAGATGTATTCTATACTACTTGTGGTAATGAGCTACAGGAAGTGCCGAGAAGATCCCAACACAAATTATCAGTGTGATTACAGCCAAGTATGAGTTGATTTAAAGGTGCACCAGCCCTAACAGCGGTGGTGAGATGTAGTATCAAGACTCTGGGAATGGGAATTAAGCAAGCGTCATTCTGTGCATTGGCTGATACGGTGGTGGTGGTGATGTTCAGCGGCATTGAAGACCACTTCATAGAAGCCCACCACAGGTGTGGCTGTGACTCAGGTGGTAGATCGGGTTGTCCACTATTCGGAGGGTTGGCGGCTCGATTCCCGGCCCACGTGACTCCACATGCTGAAGTGTTCTTGGGCAAGATACTGAACCCCAAGTTGCTCCCGATGACAAATCAGCGCCTTGCATGGCAGCTCTGATACCATTTGTGTGTGTGTGTGTGTGTGTGTGTGTGTGTGTGTGTGTGTGTGTGTGTGTGTGTGTGAATGGGTGAATGAGAACCAGTGTAAAGCGCTTTGGATAAAAGCTCTATATAAGTGCAGACCATTTACTACTGATATGATCCCATGTGATGGCAGATTAAATATGAGTCATTGTGCAGGTTGGTAAGGTTTTGCACAATTTCTAGTGAAAAGGAGTAGGCCAAATTACCTCTGCACCATTGTGAGTGTGGATGTGTGAAGCTAAGAGGATTAGTATGAGCCTGCACATGCTGAGGCAGTCATGGCAGGAGAGCAAGGATTGTGTTTCTCTATCTGGATCACAGCGAGAACAGCTAGGACTATGTCCAAAAAGACAACAGGACCAGTATCTAGGGGCATTCTAGGTTTGGACTGACATGAAATCAAAAGATGCCTGAGAGTACACACACACTACAGAATCCACTACCTCCAAGTATTAATTACCCTAAACGACCTGAGAGTACACATACTACAGAATCCACTACCTCAAAGTATTAATTACCCTAAACGACAGTCACCTTTTAAGGTGACAAAATAACTGGAAATAATAGACTCTGCGTATTTATGTCTAATATGAAACAAGGCTGTGTATGTGTTAAATGAGATGAAAAGAGGCCTCCTAAGGGCAGCTTGATTGTGAGTGTTCCCCTTTCTCATCTGTAGAGTATATGATGAGGTAAGATGTGATGAAGCCCCCTAATGGCTACTTGATAGCAGTGTTGTCTCGACTCGACAGCGTGTGATGCAGCTGGCATGAATCCACTGGGGTTGTGAACACCTTGTAGGAACCCTGATTTTAGCGGTTAGCATAATGTTGGCTCGCTTACTAGCAAACATGGCTAATTTTATTATTTAGACATAGCATCTAGCATAATATTAGCTCGCTTGCATGGCTAATTTTATTATTTACACTGCAGTTAGTATAACATTCTCGCTTTTTGGCAAGCATGGCTAATTTTATTTACACAGCGGTTAGTGTAATGTTAACATGCTTGGTAGCAAACAGGAAATCTTAAAAAAAAAAAAAAAAAAAAAAAGTGTTACTCACCTTGGTGTATTCTGCAAAAGCATTGATATGTGTCTCTTAGTGAAAATAATATTAACTGCTGCACATACAACATTGCTTGCGGTGCTATTGTATTGACTACTGTTAATACTACAGTAAAAATACAGTGGCATCGGCAGTATTATGACGCTTCAGTATTTGTACCCGTATACTGTGCAACCTTTATTTTTCGTTTATTCTGTTATTTGATCTCCATGTCACACTTAGTCATTTTGCGTCACCTGGTGCTAATTTCGCGAATGATGTTCCCATGTAAGTGTATTTACAGCCGTGGCCTTGCGGCGGCGGTACACGCAACAGTAATAGACTTTCTGGTTGTCTATCTACTGTGACTTGATTATGTTAATACTGAGTCCATACTTATTCAAAAAAACTAACAGGTGTTAAATTAAAAGGTCATCGATCTTGCATCTCTGTAATTGGCTGTTGCCAATAACGCAGCAGATCTCTGCTGTTTTGTTGGAGGTTTAGAGGAGTTGGGTTTATTGTGGCATAAATGTCACACATTTTTCTTGGATTTATTTCTTTAATTTTTTCAATTTTAAATTAATGCGTTAGTAATCACAACAATTATCAGAGGGCCAGTCTGAATTGATAAACAGGCCTTCAAAATGGCAGTTGAATAGCCCTGCAGTAAATGGTCTCAGACTCAAAATGTAATACAAAATGTAATATAACGGCCAGTATCGTGCTAACAGATGCTAGCAACATGCCAGCATGATGCTAACACATGCTAGTATGATGCTAACACATGCTAGCATGATGCTAAAACATGCTAGCATGATGTTAAAACATGCTAGCATGATGCTAAAACATGCTAGCATGATGCTAAAACATGCTAGCATGATGCTAAAACATGCCATTTACTAGCTTCAGTCCAGGTTAAAAAAAAATCAATGCAGTAATTTGGAAGTTGTGGTTGTGGGTGAAAAAAAAATTAACCGATTAAGGCACAAAGAAAAAAAATGAAAATATGTCTCAAGTTTCCAGGCCAGTTTCAGGTCTTTTTGTTTGGTTTTTGAGAAGTACTTTTGCTGGACAATTTGGAGACCTGGCAACCCTTGACACCAGTGAAATCATGTCTAGAGAGCTAATGTTTAACTAGCCATGTTTTACTTTGTTATATTCTAATGCACCGCTTATGTTTAGTTATATGCTACTAATGGAAACATAAGGCATATGCTTATTTTTGCTGAAAATGTGTTGTATGAAGGCACCACTGTGTTGTATCATATCAAATTAGAATAGTTTCTATTGTTAAACCCCTAGTTGTTGCTGTGTACTTTCCTTTCACTGTGTACTTCATTACATGTGCATTTTCCTCTACAGTTATGTTGCAAATAAACTGAAGCTGGCCTTTAACCACCACTGAATCCAGTATGTGTGAGGTGCAGGCCACTGTGGAATTTTCTGTAGAGCTCCACAAGTTTTACAATGTGGATCTATTCCAAAGAGGGTAAGTGTACCTATTCTTCCATTTTCCTTCCACTTGCCACTAACAGCACCTTTTCCCAAATAAAGGAAGTCTTCAGTATTTTCAGATTAAATTGTACCCTTCCTTTCATTATTTATTCAGCCTTAATATTTTCTCAGTTTATTATTGTCAGATTTACATCTTTCAGTGGTCTATGATATCCAGCATTCATGACACAAATATTGCATAAATTACATTAAAGAATTGACATCGTCGAATGAAAGAAGCATGACAAAAACAATGAATAAAAGGAAATTATAGTTAAGAATAATGACCAGAGAAATGTAGTATAATTGACAACTTTTTTTGCAAACACTAGTTATAATTAGCGTGTTTACCCCTACAATTAGTTTCTGAGATGTACACTCACTGTCCACTTTATTCGGAACAATCATGCAATTATCTGATCAGCCAGTCAAGTGGCAGCAGCACAACACACACAATCACGCAGATACAGGTCAAGAGTTTCAGTTTATGTTCACATCAGATTCACATCTAGATTTAGATTTTGAAAATGTACGGTAAAGGAATACCAATAAATTTATGTTTAAAAAAGGCAGTACAATAATTACAACATGACAATGTTTTTGGTGCATTTATAATCTAATACATTTCTCATAATGTAAAAATCATTATTACATTATGAGCTCAAGATTTGATCATGTTTTGTGAAAATTATCAAATTATGAACATTATTACATTATGTGCACTTATTAAATTGTGCTTTCTTATTTTGAGTTGCTACACTGTTTCATTACTTTCAGAGGGGACTATATGTGAGAAGTTTCATGTCAATACATAAAAATGCTCATGAGATACAGTGGTGCTTGAAAGTTTAACCTTTTAGAATTTTCTATATATCTGCATAAATATGGCCTACAGCATCAGATTTTCAAGTCCTAAAAGTAGACCAAGAGAACCCAATTAAACAATTGAGACAAAAATATTATACTTGGTCATTTATTTATTGATGAAAATGATTTAATATTACATATCTGTGAGTGGCAAAAGTATGTGAACCTCTAGGATTAGCAGGTTAATTTGAAGGTGAAATTAGTCAGGTGTTTTCGATCAATGAGATGACAGTCAGGTGTGAGTGAGTGCCATGTTTTATTTAAAGAACAGGGATCTATCAAAGTCTGATCTTCACAACATGTTTGTGGAAGTGTATCATGGCACGAATAAAGGAGATTTCTGAGGACCTCAGAAAAAGTGTTGTTGATGCTCATTAGGCTGGAAAAGATAAATTAAAAAAAAAAACATCTCTAAAGAGTTTGGACTCCACTAATTCACAGTCAGACAGATTATGTACAAATGGAGGAATTTCGAGACCATTGAAGAGTAAGATGTGTCTGCGAGGTCGCAAAGGAACCCAGGGTAACTTCATAGCAACTAAAGACCTTTCTCACATTGGCTAATGTTCATGAGTCCACCATCAGGAGAGCACTGAACAACAATGGTGCGCGTGGAAGGTTTGCCAAAGGGTGAATGGCAGAGAAAGCCACTGCTCTCCAAAAGAGAACGTTGCTGCCCTTCTGCAGTTTGCTAAAATGACATGAACTAACCAGAAGGCTATTGGAAAAAGGTTTTGTGTATAGATGAGACCAAAATAGAACTCTATTCTATCTGTGAAGCATGGTGGTGGTAGTGTCATGGTCTGGGCATGTTTGCTGCATCTGGGCCTGGATGGCTTGCCATCATTGACGGAACAATGAATTCTGAATTATACCAGCAAATTCTAAGGAAAATGTCAGGACATCTGTCCATGAACTTTCAAGAGAAATTGGATCATGCTGCAAGACCCTAAGCACACAAGTGATTCTATCAAAGAATGTTTAACGAAGAATAAAGTAAGTATTTTGGAATGGCCACGTCAAAGTCCTGACCGTAATCCAATAGAAATATTGTGGAAGGACCTGAAGCAAGCAGTTCATGTGAGGAAACTAGCCAGCATCTCAGAGTTGAAGCTGTTCTTTACTGATTAATGGGCTAAAATTATTGTGGCACACAGGGGTCACACCAGATACTGAAAGCAAAGTTTCACATACTTTTGCCACTCACAGATATGTAATATTGAATGATTTTCCTCAATAATTAAATTGCTAAGTAGAATATTTTTCTCATATGTTTAATTGGGTTCTCTTCTTCTACTTTTAGGACTTGAATAAAAATCTTTATTTTTTTAACCCTGTCCTGACTGATATTTTTCAACAATGAGATCCTGTACCTGCTTTGTAAGCTCTTTACAGCCCATGGCTTTTCCAGATGGATGTTACCAAGATGATGTCAGGAAAAGCCTATAGGACAGCTGTACTTTATTAGGAGGTAATCAGTCACTTTAATTTATGGCAGATGTATACTAATTAGTATTTAACATGAGTTTGAATGTGATTGGTTGATTCTGAACACTGCCACTATAGACATTTGGTTCTCTTGTAGCACCCACACCAACTCCCAGTATGCCTCACTTGTTTTTTTTGTTTTTTTCTAAAAGACAGCAGTATCTTGTAGCAGACAAATTTTTTCAGGACTTCAAAAAGCTTTATTTAGTATCTCCAAAACTTTTATTGAAAACAGACACATATATGGACTTCCAGCAGATGTTTTAAGTTCAAATTTTAGGAAAATTAATTAAGCCATGCAAACTGTCCCTATTTAGGTGGTAGCACCACTTTACAGTGTGAGATATGTATCCAAGTCTTATGTCCCTGACACAACACTGCCGAATTTTCTAATAGAACTTGGAAAGGGCTTTTCCATTTTGCCGCCAATCTCCCGCTTAATACACAGAGTGACGATGGCGGAGAGACCCAAACTTTCAAAAGTGTTACACTTCACTAGTGTTGATGCAGAAAACTTCGTTGCCACAAGTGCAGCAAGAGATTTGCTTTAAGGGCGGAAATACAAGCAGCCTGTCAAAGCATTTTTCAAAAGTGCATCATGTGCAGACAGAGAAATTGAAAGTTTTCGACTGCCTAGCTAGCTTGTCTCTGGTTCCCCATCTACGTCAGGAATGTATGCTGGTAGCCTTCCCAAATAACGACGACATATCATCGCATAATTGAGGTCTCCCAGGGCATCGAAACAATGTTCATGACATTGATCCAACATCTTTTTGCCCATTAACGTTGAATTAACATTGTTCACGCCATTTAAAATAAATATAAAATCGCTAATTGGTTTGCTTACCTTATTTCATTTGGGTGAAAAGACATTACACATTCAACACATTTTCTGCTTTTTTTAAAATCTCAAATAAAGAAATAAATCAGTATGTGAACATTTAGGCTATTAAATGCACATCACTTTCAGTTACTTTACAAATAGCCTACATATAAGTTTATGAATATTTTATAAATTTATAAATATTTTTTTCTGCAGGGTATATAAATCTTAAACACTAAAAATGCCTCCATACTGGTGCATTTACAAATAGATGTATAATAATAAATTTATTTTAAAAATAAAGCAATGTTAATTCTATTCTCAATTTGTTTATTTTTTTCATTAAAAAAACTATAACACCAAAGTACTGATAAGCTTTAAAGTACCGGATCAATAAGCAGTATTGGTAAGAGTAGTAATACCGTTAAAACCTTAACTATACCCATCCCTAGTAATCACTGCGTGCCATTAGCAAACAGCATTAGTTCACTACTTGGGCTGAACCATCTGTGAACAAAATTATGTCTGGATTTTCCAGAGGAATCTCAGAAATGCTCGAAGGCTGTGTGTGTGAAAGCATCACACAGTCATGATCACTCGGTGCACTCTCATCTTGTATATCAGTCATCATTAACAATGAGGGGTTGATGATCTTGACCCTTTGCAGGTAACGTTGGTGCTGTGAGAGCATTGAGCCAATTGACCCACCTCTAGTCGCTGTGACCACACGAGCTGAGGACAACACAGAAAGCGCAGCATGTGGACTGCATACAGTAAAATTTTGTGTTAACACTACTGGATCACCACCAGTAACAGCTATATAAGTGACTCAAAATCCAACTGCGTGTGTAATTGTGAAATAACCGATGACTAAAACAGGAGGGCTGTTAATCTGTGCTAAGAGTTCTAGTTAGATGAAGACCAAAATCTCTAGCCATCTGTTTTGGAATTATTGATTTTATTGTGTACCAGTGTCGATCAAAAAACTGCAAAGATCATCCACAGTGATTATCACACACAATCTGTTATCCTGCACATGCATAATTGGCTGCAAGTATTGGCTACAATGGTAATATCTAAAAAGAATGTGCAGCAGGGAAGTGGAGGCAAAGCATCTGAGTGTTGGGACCCATGTTTGAACCCATGCACATTTTTTTTTTGAGATGTTTAAAATCTACTTGCTCAGGACTCAGTGGCTGATATTTTATTGTTACTTTTACCTCCTCAATCTTTCTCGAATTTGTCTGTTTAATCACCATCGGGGTTACCCCAGTGGCTGCAGGATGTGTGCCAGGGTCATCAGAGTCAGCACAGGAAGAGGATGAATCTGAGGACCATGTCTTTGATCCACGGTTAAAAGTTTTAAGAGATGGATAAAGCTTATTTTGTTTAGAAGATGAAGGCAATGTCTGGTTTTCTTAAACCGCAATTTTAGCTTTGAGATGTTGAGATTGCACACATGTTTTTTTGCACAAAGATAGTGGTGCATTTATGGTTGGCACACTAGCCCACCAGCATAGAGATTAGCTCATCATTCTAATGCTCTTTGTCATCCCTCTATTGTATTAGGAAAGCATGCCACTGCTGCACATCTGCACCATCTGCACCACTGGTCTTTATACTTGATGCAGTTATCCAAAGCAGAAAAACATTGCTCTCTACTCCTTTTTTTTTTTTTTTGTTCTGGAATACCAAGCTCATTACATAACTTAGTCTTTTTCCACACAATTTATCTAACAGTTGCCCTAGCTCTCTCTCAAAACTGAGATGATCAGCAAAAGGCAAGGATGACTCACAAACTGGTGTTTCTTTCAGGATTTTGTGAGACTGTGGTGGGTGGACCTCTGACCCTCTAGGGGAGTCCAGGGGAACGCTCCCCCATAAGAAAATTTGTAAATTTTAAAGTTAAATGCATCAGTCTGGTGCACTTTCAGAGTAAAATTAAGATGCTAGATCTGTGAAAAACTGTGGTTTTGTAACGGTTCTGTGCACTAGTAGTAATTTAATCATAAACACATTGGTTGTGTAGCTATGAATGGTGATGACAAAGCAAAAAAAATGACACACCCACAAAGCATGGTAAAGGAGTTTAATGTGGTTCACAAATGGTCAAAACACAATCTACTAGAGCAGTGATTTTCAATCACTGTGCTGTGAGAGATCGTCAAGTGTGGCGTGAGAAATTATCCAATTTCACTTAATTAGTCTTAAAACTATTATTATTATTATTATTTTTAATTAACATTTATTAATTATTATCTGCAAATAATATGCCATTGTCGAGTGTCTGTGCTGTAATATAGTGACTGGCAGAGTAATGTAATATTTGTCCGGGTGTCAGCAGGTACAAGAATTTGGACAAGATTCTGACCCAGGTGAAGGCAAGTGCGAGTGGTGGTAAAAAGAAAGCAAAGACGGTGAGCTCGAGGCAATACAGTGAAAGTTATCTTTCGTTCGGATTCACTTTCATCGGGGATGAGATGACATTATGCTTGGTGTGTGGCGAGAAGCTGTTCAACAGTGCCATGGTGCCAAGCAAGCTTAAATGCCATCTACGAGCCAATGAACTGTTTTGTTCGCCTGCGTGAAAACACAGAGAAAGAGGCAACTTTTATGAGAAAAACCACAAAGGTAAATGAGAGAGCCCTCAAAGCTAGTTAGGTAGTTGCTGAATTCGTAGCTAAATCAAAGTCCCACACTGTGGCAGAGACATTAATACTACCTGCCTGCAAAGCCATTGTCAACGAGATGCTCGGCCCTGATGCGGTTAAAGACATAGCTTAAGTCCCGCTCTCAGATAACACAATTGCCAGACGTATTGATGACATGTCTATAGATATCGAAAGTCATGTTTTGGAAAAGATGCGTATCAGTAGGAAATTTGCGTTGCAACTTGATGAGGCTACGGATATTAGTGGACATTCTCAGCTCTTGGCCATTGTGCGTTTTGTGGATGGAGATGCCATTAGAGAAAACTTCCTATTTTACTAGACACTGCCAGAAAAAACAACAGGAGAGGAAATTTTCCGGGTCACATCGGAATATCCTGACCACGTCAAGATACGTATAGCTTGACCATGTCATCTTACGTGGGAAAATTGCACAAGTGTTTGCACTGATGGAGCTGCAGCCATTGTCGGGCGCACCAAAGGCTTTGTTTAGCAGAGTCCGTTTGGGGAGGTGCGCGCTATGAGCCAAGTGAAAGTATAAACAAGGCTTTAGCTACATGAGGATGAAGTTGATGGTCCAGAAGCATCTGGAGCTTTTCTTTTAAGAAACCTGTCCATATTCTTTTGCAATACACATGAATCGTCACACGCTAATAATTAGGATAAAACACACGCATGCTTTATGCATACTGATGTGCTGCTGACAGGTCAGTGACTGGGGTCAAGGGGGAGAGAATTACTTTTTATATATACAATTTTTTATTATTACTGGTGTGTGTCTGTCTTATTATTTCTGTGTCTGTGTTATTTCAGACATCAGATATTTATCATGTGTATTTAACATGTTTTTTTTTTTAGAAAATAAAAAATTATACTGGATGAGGAGGACATGGTACATCCCTATTGGCAAACTTTGCACCCTGAATTTGGATTTTTAATTTTCCTGGGCTTTGAGAAAAACCGTTCTTCTGCCCTTTTGTTGTTGAATTCCTCTGGTCTCGGCCCATTGATGGAGACCCTCAGGCAGGCAGCCAGGTGCTCTCCTTGCAGCCTGTTATGAAGGTCTGATTTATTTTATTTTGTTTTATTTTATTATTTATTATTTATTTTTTTTAAAGAAGAATATGCAGCTTATCATGCAAGTTAACATTACAAATAGCCTAATGTGGTGAGCCAACATTCACCTCAGATGCTAAAGATTGTCGGAGCTGCTGGTAATAACATTAATGTTAGAAAATTAGCTAATGTTACCAAGCTAGATAAAACCATTACATATGTTATACTTTGTTTTTCATGAAAAGCTGCTGGATATGTCAGTCAACATAAGCGAGGGGGCACTAAAAACTCAACAAATACAACACAACGACAGGAAATGGGTCCTTCCTGAACTTTTAACTTTCACTCCTTGAAGTTTAAATTCATGCTTCATGGTGTATGTGTGTGTATCTCACAAACTCTGCTAACGGTTTCTCTCTCTCTCTCTCTCTCTCTCTCTCTCTCTCTCTCTCTGCTTGCAATGACTCCCTTTACACAAGAGTTTGACCCACCTCCTCTCTGTCCACAGCTGATGTTTGACCATGCCCCTGCTGCCACATTGTATAATTTCCTTCACTCTTTTTTTTGACCTATTAAGAACTTTGACCAGTGGTTTTGATCGACTGGTCGATCGTGACGGAACATATAGATAATGCCCAAGGTTGAGATAAGAGAAAAACACGATCAAAGACAAAAATCGTCATGACCCAAGAACAGACACATTATGAGTAAGCAGAAATCACATTGAATTGATCTTAAATTATGAAATCATGCATCTTTTAACATAATCATGGAAAAAGGAAATAATCCCACAATCTACATGCATGGGCTCAGACACCCGTGGTTGGCAATTGTTACTCTTCCCACCCAGAGAGTATGGCCAATTTTACTCTCTTTGCTCCCAGTCATGGATGGCTGTGACATTGTTGGAATCTGAACTCAGGTTGACTGTTGGGCGAACGCTTTTCTGTTGCACCACTTGGGAACCATAAAAGCGGTTCTATTATATACCAGTTAACTGTTGCAATAAAGCATTATTCTGAAAGATGTGGTGGAAAGGCATTTTCTTGTTGTGCATGTGGATCATCAGTGTGTCCTATTCCTGGAATGTTCTCTGGAAAAGTGAATTCACAACCCCTAAACAAGGAGAGGCAGTAGAATTGGCACTCCCCAGTCACTCAACACTTTAAAACTGAGCTACATTGGTGTTCTAATTGCAGTACCTGCAATCCTGCTCAGTAGCTTCAGATTCAACCCCCCCGCCCGTGTACCTGTGTACACTGTCATAGGGCTTCCACCACAATCCAGAGAGGCAGTCTGAAATTATGCCACACTCAAGAATAGAATGGTTCTCTCCTACCTTTTCCAATGTTGCTATGGTATGAATAGTTGAGTGAGGACACTGTTTACTATTACTTTATTACTATTGCTGTCTGCATTTTACTCATTATCATCTGAATATTCGCTAATACTCTCTTGGTGAACATTTGGTATAAAGCTTTATATATTGGTTCTATCTATCTTGTATCTATTATTTTATTAGAGGGCCAAGCCCTTAATTGCGTAGGTGACCTTTTTGTGGGTCCTTTGTGACCTTGTGGATTGTTACGCATGTTGCTCTTTGAGTAACCTTTGTTGGTCGACCACTCCTGGGGAAGGTAACAAGTGTCTTGAATCTGCCTGACTGTGGATTGGTGAAGTCCAAACTCTTTTAGAGATGGTTTTGTAATATTTTTCACTTGGTGAGTATCAACTCTCTTTCTGAGGTCTTCAGAAGTCTTGCCACGATGCACTTCCACGAACATGTGTTGTGAAGATCAGTCTTTTATAGATCCTAGTTCTTTAAATAAAACAGGGTGACCACTCACACCTGAATGTCATCGCACTGATTGAAAATACTTGACTGTAATTTCAAATTAACTGCTAATCCTAGAGGTTCACATACTTTTGCAACTGACATATATGTAATATTGGACCATTTTCCTTAATAAATAAATTACCAAGTGTAATATAGTACATTCTAAAGGGTTCACAAACTTTCAAGCACCACTGTAGATATAAATATAGATCTGTAGATAGATAATGTGTAAAAGTCTTTGTCATTTTTAAATTGTAAATATTTTTAAATAATAAATTTGATTAAATGTTTGACTTATGCATTATTGAGCCAGTGAAAGATTCCAAATATTACTATTCCAAAAAAATTATTAAATGTTACAGGAAAATGTATTTGTGTTGCAGTAAAGAAAGCGATGTATTACATAATACACCACTTTCCAGACAAAAATCATTATGAAGTCTGTCTGAAACAGTATGAGAGTCAGAGTCTCCAGAGGAACTGTGACAGATTCTCGAAGATCCTCAGAAAAAAATACTAGCTAATTTCCTTCTAAAACTGCACAAAGTGTACCTGAGATGAATAATGCATTTTTAAGCAGGGTTGTTGCACTTAATATTGACTTTTATTTGAATACTGTTTACTGCTGTTAATGGTGGATTTTTTTAAAAGTACAAATTGCATTGCATGTACCAAAGACTTTTCCACAGTGCGGCTGCAACAACTAATCGATATAATCGATAATAATTGCTAATTTAAAATAATGGACAACGCATTTCATTATGGATTAGTTGGGTCTGTGACATCACTGTGGATAACCCCCGTCAGTGGGAAGTCACTTCACAATGGTGTAAAACGCTTTTCTATGAATAAAACACATGTGGAAAACAGCGGAGCTGACAGAGTGAGCTGCTGCGGGAAAAGTACATGATCCAGTTCGTCCAAAACATGAGTGTTTTATATTAAGCGCTTCAAACAAACTCGTAAGTGTATTAACGTGGCTTGTCATGTCAGATACTGTGACAGATGTGTGTGTTGTTTCATGTGTTCCAGACTTCAGTGCCAAAATGACATTTTTACGTCTTTATCCTTATCTGTAAATGTTAGGAATTCATGCCAGTATTTCCATTTTACATAAAGGTTCGTCCTGACAGCAAGTGAGTCTCTATTAAACTTCACTGAATGAGCACGAGTCCATGCATGCGTGTCAATCAAACAGCACACAATAGAAAGGAAGCACAATAATGCAATAATAAATAAAACAATAAAATATTCATTTTGATCAAATATGTTGAGTGTATATTTAGAAACAAAAGCAATTGTGTTTTTATTTATTTATTTATTTATTTATTTATGAGAGCAGTAACTAATGGGGCTAGATTTTTAAATTCTTTGCACAATGTATAGCATAGCCCACATAGATACATTTTAATACCTTTTCATGGCTTTCATTTTGCACAATGTTTGAAGGACAGCATTGGCAGAATGTGAAAGAACGTTAATGTTAAGTTGCAACTAACGATTATTTCTTTTGATTATTTTCTGTATTTTTTTTTCAAAATATTATTTCACATTCTGCCAATGTTGTCCTTCAAATATTGTGCAAATTGAAAGCTATGAAATATATATATTATAAAATGTGTGTATGTATGTTTGAATGTGACAACATGGAAGAAATGACACTTTGCTACAATGTAAAGTAGTGAGTGTAGAGGGTGTAGGGGTGTACTCACTTTTGTTGCCAGCAGTTTAGACATTAATGGCTGTGTGTTGAGTTATTTTGAGGGGACAGCAAATTTACACTGTTATACAAGCTGTACACTCACTACTTTACATTGTATCAAAGTGTTATTTCTTCAGTGTTGTCACATGAAAAGATGTAATCAAATATTTACAAAAATGTGAGGGGTGTACTCACTTTTGTGAGATACTGTATACTATGTGTATACATAATATTTATCTTTGGCTTCATTTGTTGAGTGTGTTAGTAAATGGTTGTTGGTTGATTGACAGGTTCTATCAGGTCCGTGGCAATATGAAAGTACCTCCTCGGGTCCCTCACAGGATAGAGACCAGTCTCCTTCATCCCACAAGTAAGTCCTCCTCAACACATTTATATTTCTGTGCCTTTGAAATCTTTCTCATTCTGACACTGAAGCACATACAAACAAGAGCACCAGTTTTCATAATTGTTAACTTGGGATATATTGGCATAGATATATTGCATTAGAAGGCTGATTTATACTTTTATGTTAATGTGTCCTCCACTAATATTGGCACCCTTGGTAAATATGAGCAAAGAAGGCTGTGGAAAATTGTCTTATTGTTTAACCTTTTGATATTTTGTTGTATATTTGTGTTAAAAACACACACACACACATGCTCTGCATGGATATCAAACAATTGCAAACAAAGGTTTATTTAAAAAAAAAAATCTTTAAATATAGGTGTGCAGCAATTATTGGAACCCTTATGAATTCATATGAGAAAAACATATTTGAAGTATATTCCCATTGATATTTTAAATTTTTAGTACGTGTATATATACTTTTCCATATGGCTACCTCTCTGTGTGCGCCAAAACCATCTCTGGTGTTCATTGCAAAAAGCTCTATTTTGGTTTCATAACATTTTCAATTGACTTGAACTTCTTAATTATTGCCCTGATGGTGAAAGTGGGTATTTTCAATGCTTTTGCTATTTTCTTATATTCACGTTGCATTTTGTGAACCTTTTGCTGTACATCACAGCTATATTCCTTGGTCTTACCCACTGTTATGAAAGCGAATTTGGGGTATGTGTTACCTCATATTTATTCCAATGTGAAACAGGAAGTCATGGTTGAACAATTTCCTGTTCCTAGTCACCCAGGTGTACTAAAAAAAAAATTTTTTTAAATCAATGGGGGCTGCTTTTCTTCCAGAGGACCTTTTGTTAGGATACATTTGTTGGACATTTGTTAGGATACATGGCATCATCCTGCCATGTATCATGCTATGCATTGGGCAAATGCTGATTGGTTGGCTGAAAGGCATGTCTAATTGTGTACCCAAAAATGGTTCGAGTGTAAGCAATAAAAATACTTTCATCCAGTACTTTCCATCTTTTTTTATATGAGCTTGTTGCAAAACTGCTTTGTGTAGTTCATTAAAAACCTTAAAACAGCTTGCAACAGATATTCTGTTCTTAAACGTGTGTGGTTTTACATAACATGAGTGATATCTAAACAGATGAGAAAAATCTTATGAAACTGGAAACAAAAATGACATTCTTAGTATTTGAACATATCAGTATGGTTTAGGGCTGTTGATTTAACGTGTTAATTTATTGCTATTAATTGTGCTAAAACGATTAACTCCTTTAACGTGCTCCGCTGTGAAACAGACCTGTTCATCATCTTACACTGCATGCAGTTGCTTAGTAATGAGCATGATGCAAGGCGATGACCAAACTTTGCTTGGCCCTCTGAAGGGAAATTTTAAATTCAAAACGCATCCAGATGGAAGCACTATTCAATTCAATTCAATTAAATTTTATTTGTATAGCGCTTTTTACAATAGACATTGTCTCAAAGCATCTTTACAGAAATATCAACACGGTATACAGATATTAAAGGTGTGAATTTATCCCAACTGAGCAAGCCACTGAGTGGCGACGGTGGCAAGGAAAAACTCCCTAAGATGTTTTAAGAGGAAGAAACCTTGAGAGGAACCCGACTCAGAAGGGAACCCGTCCTCATCTGGGTAACAACAGATATTGTGAAAAAGTTCATTATGGATTTATATGAAGTCTGTATGGCGTTAAGAGCAGCCGTAGTCCCAGCAGTCTGGAATTAAAGAAGATTTGAGCTCCATCCAGAGGCAGAAAGGATCTGGATCTCTAGTATCTCCATAAATTCGTGTGGGGCTCGGCGAAAGGAGAGAGGGAGAAAGTAGAACAGAATCTAGTCAGGGTAGGCTTGAGTAAACAAATACGTTTTAAGCTTAGACTTAAACACTGAGACTGTGTCTGAGTCCCGAACACTAATAGGAAGACTGTTCCATAACTGTGGGGCCCTATAAGAGAAAGCTCTTCCCCCTGCTGTAGCCTTCACTATTCGAGGTACCGTCAGATAGCCTGCATCTTTTGATCTAAGTAGGCGTGGCGGATCATATAAAACCAAAAGGTCGCTTAGATATTGTGGCGCGAGACCATTTAGTGCTTTATAGGTTAATAAGAGTATTTTATAATTAATGCGAGATTTTACTGGGAGCCAATGCAGTATTGATAATATCGGTGTGATATGGTCGTATCTTCTAGTTCTAGTTAGGACTCTAGCAGCTGCATTCTGGACTAATTGGAGCTTATTTATATTCCTACTGGAACATCCAGACAGTAAGGCATTACAATAATCTAATCTAGAGGTGACGAATGCATGAACTAGTATTTCCGCATCATGTAGTGACAATATGTTTCTTATTTTAGAAATATTTCTGAGATGAAAGAAGGCTATCCTAGTAATATTATCTACATGAGCATCAAATGATAGGCTGGAGTCAATAATCACTCCAAGGTCTTTAACTGCTGCACATGATGAAACAGAAAGACCATCCAGAGTAACCATGTGATCAGAAAGAATACTTCTAGCTACACGTGGGCCTAATAAAAGTATTTCTGTTTTATCAGAATTAAGCAGAAGGAAGTTAATTAACATCCAATGTCTAATGTCCTTTACACAATCCTCAACTTTACTAAGCTTATGTCTGTCCTCTGGCTTCGCTGAAACATACAACTGTGTATCATCAGCATAACAGTGGAAGCTCATTCCATGTTTACGAATAATTTGACCTAGGGGTAGCATATATAAAGTAAAGAGCAGTGGGCCTAAAACAGAACCCTGTGGAACTCCAAAAGTAACCTCAGTACGCATGGAGAATTCACCATTTACATCTACGAACTGATAACGATCGGTGAGATAAGACCTGAGCCAGGAGAGGACTGTTCCCTTAATACCAACAACATTTTCTAATCTATCAAGGAGAATAGTGTGATCTATAGTATCAAAAGCTGCACTAAGGTCGAGTAACACAAGCAGCGAGACACAACCCTGATCGTAAGTCAGTAGAAGGTCATTTACTACTTTAACTAACGCTGTCTCTGTGCTATGATGAGGTCTAAATCCTGACTGATATATTTCATGAATGTTATTCCTATCTAAGTACGAGCATAACTGCTTTGCTACAACCTTTTCTAAAATCTTAGAGATGAAGGGGAGATTTGATATTGGTCTATAGTTGGACAATTGAGACGGGTCAAGATCAGGTTTTTTAATCAAGGGTTTAATAACTGCTAATTTAAGTTATTTAGGTACATAGCCACTGCTTAGGGAAGAATTGATTATATTTAGAAGTGGCTCAATTACTACTGGACCAATCTGTTTAAACAAACATGTAGGTACGGGATCTAGTATGCAAGTTGATGAATTGGCTGAAGAGATTAATGTAGCTAGTTCGGTCTCTCTAAGCGGAGCAAAACACTCTAAACATTGATCTGATATTGCTACATTGTCATGTAATGGGTTTGTTACAGTACTGTCCAGTTTTAATTTAATGGCCTGTATTTCACGTCTAATATTTTCAACCTTATCATTGAAAAATTTCATGAAATCTTCACTGCTATGTAATGATTGAGTGTTTCTCTCTGTAGTGGTTTTATTCCTAGTTAATTTTGCTACTGTGTTGAAAAGGAATCTAGAATTGTTTTTGTTGTCTCCTATTAAGGTGGAGAAATAGATTTTTCTAGCATCGCCAAGAGATTTCCTATATTTCAGTAGGCTCTCCTTCCATGCTGTTTGAAATATCACCAGTTTGGTTTGACGCCATTTACGTTCTAATTGTCGAGTTGTCTGTTTTAAGGTTCGCGTTTGATCGTTATACCAGGGTGCTAATTTTTTTTCTCTAATTATTTTCCTTTTGAGTGGAGCCACTCTATCTAGCGTGTAGCGGAGTGTTGACTCCAAGCTTTCAGTCGCCTGATCGAGTTCTGTGTGATCTGACTAATAAGACCATAGTCTTTTGCCATAAGGAATTTGCATACCATCAAAGCAAGTCTAGCCTGAAATACTGCTTGAAGTCAAGGCATGTTTTAGCGAGCTCTACAGTTAGCACAACCCCAGCTGCTACAGTCAATACGCTCCCCCAAACCACACTGACTGAGAGCAGGCAGCACAGAATTAGTAAGTCTACATTGTAAAAGCTAACAAATGCGATAGCTAAATTGGTATGGAAGCCCTAAGCAGCCATGCATTGTTAATTTTTTTTCTTTCTTGTTTTCTCATGATCACAACTTAAAAGGAACGTTCACACAAAAATTCTAATTCTGTCATCAATTGTTCAACTTTTGAGTATTTCCAAACCCATAAGAATTTCATTCATCTTAGGAACACAAATGAAGACATTTTCAGTGAAACCTAGGAGATTTCTGTACCTCGGTTTACAGTCCAAGTAACCGAAACTTTCAAGCTCCAAAAAGTTCAAAAAGGCATTGTAAAAGTAATCCTTGGGACTCCAGCGGTTTAATCCCAGTTTTATGAAGCGATATGGGTGCTTTATGTGCGCGAGAATCTAAAGTTAAGTCTTTATTCACATATCTTCACTTCCACATAGATCTCATACGTGCGTTCATGAGAGAACCACGATGCATATGTGTTGTGTTGTATTAACACGAGCAGACAAAAAAAATCCTCTATGTGGAAATCTGCAGGCACCTTTGTTACAACAATTGTTCTATGTGACATCCGATTTCACGATACAGTGGGACCTTGAAGCTCTGCACTGTTTACAGTATAAGAAGAGGAACACTTTACACAAACTGAGTTATTGTTCTCTCCGATGTTTGCTTCACAGGCTACAATATGATCACTTTTATTATTATTATTATAGTGGATTTATTCATGGAAAGCTGCAATCATGATATAGTGTAAATATAAATATATAATATCAAGTGCAGGGCTTTATACCAGCTGCACTTCATTATAATGGGCAGTTTAATCCTGAAGGATGGCACACTTTACTTTCTCTTTCTTATAAAGGACTCCTAATAAAGACACAGTGTAGGTGATGTAAGCTGGTGTTAATTTCGTTAACAAAAACTATGGCGAAAAATGTTTGTCGTCAACCTTTTTTCCATGACTAAGACGAGATCATGAGATGACACTGACGTCATTAAACACTGTGACTATATCAACATTCAATATTATTGATAAAAGACAAGTATACAATGTAGTTTAAAAAATAAATCCTTACCAAAATCTCTTTCATCAATAACTTAATAAAAATAAAAACTAAAGCATTGTTATTCAGAGATTGATAGAATTTTGGGTTTGAACACTAGTTATGCTGAAGTGCTTTGATGCAAGAGAAACTCGTATTGTTGAATACAGAAATGTTAAATCACTTTAGAATTGGTTTAATTGAAAAGTCCCTTGGCTTATAATTAATTGCACAAGGCTTCTTTTTCCCTAGCAGGTTTCAAAACAAAACTATGTCTGCATTATCTTCTATTTATTACTCCTACAATGAAACACAGAACTTTCATTATTTTTCTGCACTTCTTTGCTGTGTAATTTAGTAAATTCTGCTGTGGTTCATGTGACAGCAGCTTCTAGAGGACATGCTCACGTTATGTGCAAGCATGTGTATTCATTCTAACTGCCAGTGGGCCTAATAGACATATTTCTTCCAGCAAGTCTTGCCGAAAATAAGTTGGAGGCCGTTATTATTTAGAGTCTCTAATGTCCCTTACACATACCTCTGTCATCTGGTGTGCCTGCAATGTACAGCTACCATGTTTGTGGATATTCTGCATATATATATATATATATATATATATATATATATATATATATATATATATATATATATATATATATAATATATAGTGTCCCCGCCAAAAGTATTTTTTATGGTATACCCTGAAGACTTTTTGGTTTGAGATCAAAAGATGAGTATGAGACAATAGTTCAGAACTTCAGCATTTTTTTTTTTTTTTTTAACTGATATTTACATCTGGATGTGGTAAACAATTTAGAACATGCCTCCTTTGGTGGCAGACCACTCACTTTTTTTGGTGAGCAAAATATGTCTTAATGTAAATAAACACTTTAGTTGCATATTTCTTAACTTCATCAACCTGTGACCCACTGACAAGACCAAACGGTTGAATTTTTCTTTTGTGATGTTTTACCAGGGTTCTATTGCAGCTTTTTTCAATGGCTTGGTTTTTATTTTTTATTATTATTATTATTATTATTTTTTTTTTTATTTTTTTTTTGGTGGTGGTTCTCCCTTCAGTCTCCCCTTCAGGAGGTGAAATACTGCTCAATTGGGTGATCTTGGCCAGTGTAAAACCTTCCACTTTTTTACTCTGATGAAGTCCTTTGTTGTGATGGCAGTGTGTTTTGGGTCATTGTATTGCCACATGGTGTTCCTCCCAATTGGATGCTGTAAATGAGCAGACAGAATGTTTTGCTAGATTTCTGTATTTTATCTGCTGCAATCATCATGAGCTACATGTCAAGAAAGATGTTTGCGCTCATTCCAGAAGCAGCCATGCAAGCCCAAGCAATGGCAATACGTGCTTGACTGAGCTTGTATGTTTTGGATCATTTCTTTCTCTACACTTTGGCCTTTCCATCACTTTGATAGAGGCTATTCTTGGTCTCATCAGTCTATAAATCTCTGTTCCATAACTTTTGTGGCTCATCTCTGTATTTGTTTGTGAATTTCAATCTGCCCTTATAATTCTTATTGCTGAGGAGTTGTTTGCATCTTATGGTATGGCCACTATATTTCTGCTGTCAAAGTCTTCTTTGAACACTGTATTGTGATACTCTGCCCTGTGAAGGTTGTTGGTGATGACTTGTTTTTGTTTTTTTTCTTCACAGCTCTCTCAATGTTTGTCATTAACTGCTATTGTTTTCCATGGCAGACATGTGTAATATGTCTGTTTCTTAGTACAGCATTACTTGTATTTGTATTTTATAATAGTATTTGGACTTGTAATTTTAATTTTCCAAAAAGTTACACACCAACATTTTAACAGTCAATACAAAAATGCATCTTAAACCCCTCATCTCTTTTCCCCCAGCCTTACCCTTACATCTCTGGGATGTTTGTATTCAGAGTCACAATTTATTTATTTTTTTACAGATTCAGTCATCAAATTAAGTCCCCAAATCTCTTTCCCATACCACTTTAAGTGGTGTCATAGTTATGTTTTCTAGTCCCACTCATCTTCAAATTATAATACTTGGATGCCACTCGTCCTCCCCCAACTATCTCTAGTATTCTACTGATCTCTTCTGCTGGCCTGGAAGCCCTTATATCTGACCTAAATAATTTTCAGTGCATGTCATAATTGAAAGCCTCTCCACTTGTGAGATTTATTGAGGCTATATTTTTGTGATGGGTCTTCAAAGGATTTCGTTATTCTACCAATATTGTAAATCCCCTGAAGTTATAGTGCCCTTCTCAAGTCACTCTTTTGGGTTCTTATCTATAGTCACGTGAAACAATAAGTACATCCCATGGAATTATTTTTTTTATTGTTTAAATACATATTTGGACAAGGAAACATTTGATCTTGTGGATGCAACTAACGATTATTTTGATAATAGATTAATCTGTTGATTATTTCTTCGGTATTAATCGATTAGTTGGATTAAAGGGCCATTTTATTTTCTGTTTTTTTTTTTTTTTTTTCTGGGGGAAAAAAAACTTTATTTCACATTGTCCTTCAAACATCGTGCAAATTGAAGGCTATGAAAAATGTATTAAATGTATCTGTGGTCATGCTATACATTGTGCAAAGGATTTAAAAAATATATATTATATTTTGAAAAAAAAAAAAAACCCAACTGACAAGCTTTAAAGCAGAAGTTAAATCACTATATTAAAAATGCTAAAAAAAGAAAAACCAAAGCACAAGAGGTTGAATGTTCTGCAGTAACACACACATTTATTCATTTGAACACATTAACATGTTATTTTATTCTGTAAATGTATGACACTTCTTACATTTATATACAAATACATGTTGTAACTAGAGATGCACCAATAATAAATTTCTCAGCCGATACGATAACCGATTATTCAGAGTGATATAGGCTGATACTGATAGTTCTGCCTTTTATGCCTTCTTTTAAATTAATAATAATTAATTCTACAGTTCTGGAAAAAAATGCAAATAAAAACTTTTTTCTCGCCATTTCAACAAGTTGTTTCACAGTAACTGGTCTCATACACACATTACTCAAATTAACATTAACACATTATCTAAATTCTGAAGATTTTTCTTAACTTAATGAATGTTATTAATTAGGGCTGCAAATAACGATTATTTTCATTATCGATCAGTTGGCCAATTATTTTTTTCCGAGTAGTCGGATGGGGGGGGCAAACTTTTGGTACCATTGTTTATTTAAAATAAAATCCACACACTGAATGTTATAAATATAAACTTCAGACTAAAAGTTTACATAACTGTTTGTCCAATTATATAAGACTGAAAAGAACCCAATACACACAAATACACACCAGAATATATACTATTAATTTAGGACTTTGTACATCATTGTACATCAAACTGGTAATATATAAACTTTTTTTTTATTATAATAACTCGTTAACATTAACTGAGTATGAAACATACTACTCTACAAATATATTATGTGCAATATATACTTTTTTTTTGTCAACTCATTTCAGTTAAATCTTTCAACGGTGTCCTGGCATTTTAATTTAGTGTGAGCAGTGCAGCAAAAATAAAATTGGACTCGATGCTTAAACTCCCGCTTCACTGCTTCAAAGTCCGGTGTAAAAGTTTAGCATTGCAAAGCTTACAAATTGCAGTTTTGTTGTCATTCCACAGGAGACATCATCTTTACACGCAGCACGAATTTGATGTGTTTTCTCGCCCTCTTTTGAGGATATCATCGGCCCTGATCGGCCAATATCGATTGTCGACTGATACATCGGTGCATCTCTAGTTATAACCCGATTACAGTTACTGCTCTCATAAAAAACACAATTACGTTTGTTTCTAAATATCGCAAAATATAGCATCAAACAACATATTTGATCAAAATACATATTTTAGTCAGTTATTGCACTTCCTTTCTTTTTTCTTTTTTTTTAAAATTTAGTTATTCATTTTCATATGATACATTTACGTGATTCCTTTACTGATTTGCTTCTCTTTAAATCCAGTTTTAGACTGTGATATTACAAAGGTCTTTCCAGATTATTACTTGCCGCACTGTATGAGATAACTCCAATAAAGTTGCCTGAATTCTATAATATTATTTGTTCACCATGTTAGGTTTAAATCCTCTAAAAACAGATTCGCAATTGACTAACACTACTCCGTTCCAGTTCACATCCTTCAAAGCATTGGCATGTTTTATTTACTCAATCCCCCAAACACACACACACTCAAAGTCTCCATAAAACAAATGAGACAGCAGTGTTTCCCACAATAACCAAAAGTTGTCCACAATGTGAAAACAACTCGGAGAGTAAGCTGAACTAACCAAAAAAATTACCAGGACAAAAGTGCCAGTAAGAGAAAAAGCCCCTACTGACTTGAAGTCTGATTAAACAGTCTGCACACAATAACAAATATAATGTCCTTAACTTTTAAAGACTTGTAACAAATAATATAACAGTGTAGGACGTAAAGCCGAGGAAAAAACACTAATTCGATTAAATAAACAGAAACTCTAACCCAGTCAGGCCCTCAAAACAGAGCACCACATTAATACAGAAGTGGATTTAAGAGGAGTGAGTCCACAAAATCTAGGCGAAGTAATGCAACGACAATAAAAATCCAAATACTGTAGAGCTGGAGGACCGAGTGCAAAAAATAAAAGAAGAGCGAAAAAGACGCCGCTGTGTAGGGAATGCAGTTCACCCCGATATCAAGAGTTTAACATAGTCTCCTGCTTCCTCCGCTGAAATAAAGTCCTTCTGAACACCGTTATATGTAATGCGAAGCCGAGCTGGGTGAAGTATTCCATAGCGAGCGCCCTCAATACCACGAAGTTGACGCCGTATCTCATTAAATGTGGCCCGGGCCCGGGCTATCTTGGCTGTGTAGTCAGGGAAAAACAGAGATGGTCAAATCCCTTACTTTAATGGCGTGAAATGTCAACACAATCACTGTGATAGTGGAATCTGCACCCAATAGCTCGTGGTCGTTCACCAGGCTTAGGCTTCGGCTGAAGGGTCCAAAACCGGCTCCTTCTCCAGACAGCAGCAGTTGTACATGTGTCAGCGCCCTCTGGAACTCCCACTATCCTATCGTTATTGCGCCGTGACCTCAACTCCAAATCCTCACATTTATTCTCTAATTGCGTCACGGTCGCAGTGAGAGACTCGATAGTAGTCTTCATATGAACTATGTCATATTATATCCATGTCTCGGCGACGTGGATTCAGGGGAAGAAGGGGACTCGCTCGCGGCACGCACACTTGGCCTCAGTCGTGTCTGAATGCTACCATGGGTTTTCATATTCTTTCCAGACGTTTTAATGTACCACAAAGTTAAAAGTGCAAACAAGGAAACGGAGTAGAATAAGTCAAAATCTATTGTATGACCGAAAAGCGCAAATTAATTACAATTTTAATCGAAATCCTTGCACTTCCTTTCTTCTGTGTGCTGTTTGATTGAAACGCATGCGTGGACTCGAGCTCATTCAGTGAAGTTTAATGGAGGCTCACTTGCTATCAGGACAAGCCTTTATGTAAAATGGAAATATTGGCGGGAATTTCTAACATTTACAGATGAGGACATAGACGTAAAAATGTCATTTCTGCACTAAAGAAAACTAGTCTGGAACACATGAAACAGCACACGCATCTGTCACAGTATCTGACACGACAAGCCATGTTAATACACTTACGAGCTTGTTTGAAACACTTAATATAAAGCATCATGTTTTGGACAACCTGGATCGTGCACTTTTCCCGCAGCAGCTCACTTTGTGACCTCCACTTTTTTTCCACATGTTTTTTTATTCATAGAAATGCGTTTTTCACCCTTGTGAAGTGACTTCACTGACGGGGGTTATCCACAGTGACGTCACAGACCCAACTAATCCATAATGAAATTCATTGTCCATTATTTTAATTATCGATTTTATCGATTAGTTGTTGCAGCCCTAGATCCTCTTTGGAACGGTGCCTATTACTAAAGCTGATACACACTGTCAAATGACACACAAAATTGAAATTTCATAGTAATTGTTACAGTTTAAATTAACAAAAAAATCTGATTGGTCATATGGGAAAAAGTAAGTACACCCCTACATTTATCACCCCTTCAAATCCATTAAATTAGAATCAGGTGTTCAAGATTAGGTGCCAGTGATTAGAGCCTGCTTAGGAAGTGCAGGTGGAACCTGTCTTATTTATACTCCTCTCATATCTAGTGTCTGGTGTTCCCTTTGTTATTGAGGTGTATGGTGTCATTATGCAATGATCTAAAGAGTTCTAAAAGGCCTTCAGAAAAAAGGTTGTGGATTCCTAGGAGTCTGGCAAGCTCTCCAAATTATTTGAAATGCATCATTCCACTGTAAGGAAAATCATCTACAAGTGGTGCAGTTTTCAAACACAGATTTGTCCATGACTGGCTAGTAAGAGCATGTCAAAGTACATGCTTCTACAATCTGAAAGAGATTGCACAAGTTTGAACTGTGTGGGAGGTGTGCCAGGAAAAAGTATTTGCTGTCTAAAAAGAAAATTAAAGCAAAACTACAGTTTGCCAATGAGCATTTGGCAAAGACCAGGCCTTTTGGAATAGTGCGCTCTGGACAGACGAGTCAAAGATAGAGTTGTTTGGCCACAGTAAGGGGAAGAGACGCATTAATGTTCAATAATGATGGTACCAGTATATATCTGATACAAATAGGAGAATATCTTCTACATACAACATTCATTTATGAGAATTACCTTTGTATAGCACTCCATGAAAATCTTTATCTTGACAAATTCTAGTCGCTAACTGCTCTAATGCTAAGCAAAATAATAATGGACTAAAGGGAGAGCCTTAGCGTGTCCCTTTTCCTAAAGTAAAGTAGGAGGATATATACCCATTTGCCTGAACTGCTGGTTCCGACAGGTTATACTACAACTGCAATTATTTAATTAACCCTTTCCCAACCCCAAAACTTGTAGCATCCTGAACATATATCCCCACTCAACCCTGTCAAAATCTTTCTCCGCATCTTGTGAGATAGCTGCAATAGGGCTATGCAAATCTGCTACCGCCCACCTGACGTTGATAAACCTCCTGATATTATCTGCTGAGTTCCATTTCTGAATAAATCTAGATCTTCATATGTCAAGAGTTATAACTATATTTAATCTATTTGTAAGGATCTTTGAGAATATTTTTGCATCTCAAGAAACAAGAGAAATTGGACTGTAGCTCTTATATTCATATGGGTCCTTATTCTTCTTAAGAATGAGTATGATTATTTCCTTGGCTACTATAGGCTCTCCTCTCTCAAATGCTTCCATGTACATGCTGTGTAGCAGCAGGATCATTTCAGCAACCTTACATTAAAAGAATTCTGTGGTGAAACTGTCCAATTCTGGGGCCTTGTCATTTGGCACATTTTAATAACCCTTAAAATCTCATCACAGGTTATTGGTGATTCAAGGGCCTCACTTTGGTCATCAATTAATTTAGGTAGTTTTACATTTTCCAAAAATAATTTTATATCCTCCTCCTTACTGTTACAGGTTGATGTGTATATAGTTCTTTGTAAAACTTCGAATGCGTTATAAATATTGTCTGCTTAGGCCAGAAGGGCACATTTAATTCTATATAGGTCTTGACTTAATTCTGTAACACCACATTAAATACTGTCATTTAGCAAATTGCAATTAAACTTCCACTTTGGCATTCATGTCCTATCAGTGATGGGTAATATCATCAGTGTAACTGGGGCATGATCCGATACGAAGATGCTTCCAATTGAGCACATAATCACAGACTGAGAGAGGGTCTTCGATATTAGAAAGAAAACTGTATATGTAAATGTTTTATCTGCATTTGAAAAAGTATAGTCTCTGGTCCTGCCCAAACCAATCCCTAAATAGCTTTTCTGACTCCATTGGGGACAGATGTGTTTCTTGTAAGAATACTGTGTCCATATTGTTTTGGTTTCTGGACTGACATTACCATTTTCCTCTTAATCGGGTGCCCAATCCCATTTACATTCCAGAATTAAATTACTTTCCTTCCCCTGTCAGCTCCTGTTTGTTGCATGCTGCTCACTGCATCCTATGCATCTCTCCGTCACTCAAGTTCAGGAATCTGACCAGGATAGTGTGTGTCCTCTCCTCAGGATTACGCTGCGGTATAGGGGCCCTGAGCTGAGTTTTTATTTTTTAGAATTAATTCTCTTAATATGAATTAATAACATTCAACAGGTTAAGAAATCTTACTTTCATCTTCAGAATTTAGTTAATGTGTTAATGTTAATTTGAGTAATGTGTTTTCTGTTTGAGACCAGTTACTGTGAAACAACTTCTTGAAATGGAGAGAATAAAGCTTTTATTGGCATTTTTTTTTTCAGAATTGTGGAATCAATTATTCTTAATTTAAAAGAAGGCATAAAAGGCAGATGTATTGGCTGATATCAATCTGAATAATCAGTTATCGGCTGAGAAATTTAGTGGACTGTCACATGTTCCATCTTTTTGATCACTTAAAAAATGGGTGGGTTCAACTAAAAGGTTTCCTGTTCTAAGTTGTTTAACACATCTACAGGGCCCTCCATTAATATTGGCACCCTTGGTAAATGTGAGCAAAGAAGGCTGTGAAAATTTGTCTTTATTGTTTAACCTTCTGATCTTTTGTTAAAAAAAAAAATTCACAAAAATACTCTGCTCTCATGGATATCAAACAATTGCAAACACAACACAGGTTTATCCAAAAAAAAAAAATATTGAAATATAGGTGTGCAACAATTATTGGCACCGTTTTAGTCAATACTTTGTGCTACCTCCCTTTGCCAAGATAACAGCTCTGAGTCTTCTATAATGCCGGATAAGGTTGGAGAATACATGGCAAGGTATCTGAGACCATTCCTCCATAGGGAATCTCTTCAGATCCTATCAGATAGGATATCATCTGCCATATAGGTTGATTTTATGTTTTGGTAGCTAGCTTATAATTATTTGTCTGTGTTTCACTGATTATGGCCTAAAGGGTTAGGTGGGGTATTTATTGGGTTTAAGGTGCAGTGAAATAGTGCCGGTATTCATTCAGTCTTGTATTCTGTTTTATTGCAGATATTATTCAATTAAATGTATTATTGGTCTAACAGTGGTGCTAGTCAAGAAGTGCTTATAGAATTCAGTAGGAATGCCATCCAATCCTTGTGCTTTATTATTGGGCATAAATTTACTGGCATTAGAGAACTCATCCATTTCTGTTGGTTTGTCTTTGGAATTGACTTCTTCCATAATTAAGTCTGGGTCCTCATGTTTTAATCTGCTCACAGGGTTGTTTGGTCTGTCCTGCTAAGTTCTTGATCACTGCATTTGTTTATTGTTCTTTGTTATTTTATGTTAGCTAGAAATCTCAGAATTTATTTTAGTATATTTAAAGAGTCTTTGTAGTAGATATTGAGGGTTTTCATTTTATTTTTTTAATTTATTTTTTTACTTATAAGGTCATTGGATTTTAGTTTTCTTGATTTGTTTCAGTTTTTTTATTTAGAGATCTGCTCATTCTCATTCGTTATCAAATTGCTCTTTGAGGATAGTACCCTCTGAAGATGTTTTTTGTAGGCGATTTCCACACGAGAGAGACAGGAGCACAGTTGCTGCTTGTAATGAAGTAATTAATTTTTATACAGGGCTCTCCTCAGAATGAAAATCACACACCGATCTCGTGTGGAACCTATGTTTTCAATTTACTATAATTCCAAACTCACTACTGTAGAGCAATTCCAAGCAAATATGAACCTTACCTTTAAAAAAAAATAAAGTTCTTTAAAAAAGAGCAAAACCCTTTTTAAGTTGTCCATCTAGGTCTGTATTTTACTGCATTGATGTGCTGTAGTAGAAATTTTAAGGAAATTGCCATGTTGGCACCAATACTAAAATAACGTTTTCAACCAACCATATTATGTTTTCAAAAGAGTGTTCAAAAACCTCTTTTTTTTAAACTTTATATTAACAATAAGCATTTTGCAGAAAATGGACAAATGTCTGAGAAATAAATACACTCACTTTGTCATAACAGCAATGCCTTTTGAATTTATAACAGTTATATTTAGGACGTCATGATGCTTCAGTGCTGTCATGTCTGTAATGTTTTCAAGATTAAGTTTATATCATATAATAATATCTATACTAACTTAATAGCTTAACTTTCTGTACAAAGCTAAACTATGTCTATGCTAATTATGATCAACAACTCATCTCCCTTCTTTGCTGTGAACAACCATAATAATGCATTATGCATGTGACCGTTATGGACACTTCATATTAAATCATCTGAATATCACCAGCACACATTTGTTTACCCAGATGCTGCTGTTAAATGACTGACTGATATTATTGCAATCTGTTTCTGGCTTACTGTATATCGGCGCATTTTAGTAATGTAATGAATTAATTTATTCTAATAACATACAAGAAATTAAATTCTAACAACAACGAGAACACCATGGGGATTTACAGATCACTACAATGTTATAGTTCTTAGTGTTTGAATAAATGTGTGTGTCAGAGAGAGCGATGAACAGGTCTGCACCTATGTTCACTCAGATGATCACTTACATCCTACCATAAAGGACACACTTGAGGTGTTTTTCCCCTCGCTCTATTTCTCACGCACTCCCCCACCTTTTTTTGGACCTCTGTGTTTTGGACAACACAGATTGTGTTGCTGCTTCTTCTTTGCTCCTCTTAATAAGTATAATCCAAATGACAGCCATTATTAGACGTGGTTAAAACATAACTACTGAAATTGTTAGTACTACTAGCGATCATTTTGACACAAAGCATAATACTGTGGTTATTTTGATTCTTGATTGCACATGGAACTGTGCAAACTGGCTGAAAACAGTGCGATCATTTTGAGGCAAACCATAATATTGCGAGCATTTTGACACATGATTGATTTGAACTCCATGCATCCATCTATCCATCCATTCTCCACACTGCTTGTCCTCTGTAGGGTCGAGTTGATGCTGGATCCCTGCGTCTCATGCCGTAGGCAGGGAAACAACTTGGACATATGGCCAATCAGTCCATCACAGGGATAACACACAAACATACACTCATTCACACTCGCACCTCACATCTACAGGCAATTTAGTGTCTCAAATTCACCTGACCTGCATGTCTTTGAATTGTGGGGGGAAATAGGGGATTTGAACTCCGATATGATAAATATTTAATATAGCTGCTGATCAAGCTTGCAATTCTGTACCTTTCATGGTCTCATGCACACACCAAATTCATGCTCTCCAAACTGAGTCTTGAACAGCGCCACATTGGTTACACCTTAACGGCATCAGAGATGCTGTGAACTCAGGTTTAATTAATCCGTAAGCACTGGCGGTACTGTGATTTCAGTTTAAAGCCAACTAATTGTGCAGCCTTACCATACTGATGTCTAGGACGTCAAGGTTTGGTGGTTTAAATACCCACTAGAGGTCTCTGTTAAAGTTTTTAAAGCATTTTTTATTCTTTTCCATAGTCAGGTAAGTGCTGCATTCAGAACCGCCATGTCCGTAACGGAGAGATGTCTCTTCCTCACTTTAAACCAAGTCACTGCGCAAGTCATTTTGTCATCTACCATCCATCCCAACCTCTAAGTCCTGTGGTGACAGGCAAGCGACAAAGTGGCAGGTGTGGGTACACTGGTAGCTGTAGCCACAACCCTGCACACAGGCGGCCCAGGCCATATGGTCGTTCTTCACGGAATGGAGCAGCAGTGAAGTCCGGCAGCCCCCTGAGCGACTGAGCAGCCCTATTTAGGATTGCACTGCTCACCTCCAGGCATGAGGAAGGGGCTTAAAAAAGGTGCCCTAAACATTGCCTGCTCCAAAATTTCCCTAACCAGCTTACCACGGCTGGTGGGGTCCCTAATCAAGCAGTCAAAACACAAAGAAGAAAACGAGGATCGTTCCTCTCACCTGTGGTGCATGGAATGTGCGCACTCTCATGGACAGACCCCAGAGGAGAACTGCTCTGATAGCAAATGAACTATTCAGGTACAACATCGACATTGCGGCCCTGATCGAGACCCGGCTCGCAGGCGCCGGTGAACTTTGTGAACTGGGCTCTGGATATACCTTTTTCTGGAGTGGTCGAGATAACAATGGGCGGTGTCAGCTTTGCAGTTTAATCAGCGCTGATTGGCAAGTTGGCAGGCCTTCCCAAGGGAGTCAACGACAGGCTCATGACCATGAAACTCCCCCTCCTGTCTGGAAGAAAGTACCTTACAATCATCAGCTGCTATGCTCCAACCATGACCAACCCAGAGGAAGTGAAGGCCAAGTTCTACGAGGACCTCCACTCTGTCATCGCTGATGTTGCTAGAACAGACAAGCTCGCCATTCTAGGCGACTTTAACGTGAGAGTCGGCAATGACAGCTCTGCATGGGATGGAGTGCTAGGAAAGCACGGAGTGGGTCACTGCAACAGAAATGGTCTCCTTTTGCTTCAGACTTGTGCCGAACATGAACTGCTGATTATCAACACAGTATTATGCCTCCCAACCCGTAATCGGACGTCATGGATGCACCCTCACTCAAAGCATTGGCATCTCATCGACTTCGTCATCGTCAGCAAGAGGGACAGGCAAGACCAAGTCCATGTGTGGAGCCAAATGCTGGACAGACCATCTCATCTTCACCAAGCTCAACATCCGCATCTAGCCAAAGAGACGCCCGCAGGGGGAAAAAGGCCCCTAAACGTCTAAACATTACAAAGTTGAAGTGCGGTAAAACCAAGCGGTCTTTTATGGATGCCCTGGACGATGTCTGGAATCCCCCTCTCTGGACAGCCAGAACGTGGAAGCTGACTGGGCGGCCCTCAGAGAACTGGTCTATGACACAGCTACTGAAATTCTGGGTCTTTCATCCAGAAAGCACAAAGATTGGTTTGATGAGAACAGTGAAGACATTAAGCAGTTGCTGAACAAGAAACACCGTCTCCATCAAGCCTACCTCAACAACCCTTCATCCACCTCCAAGAAAGATGCGTACAAAAACGTATGCAGATTGGTACAGCAGAGACTCCGACAGATGCAAAACACATGGATGAGTTACAAAGCTGATGAGATCCAAGGCTATGCAGACAGGCATGACATGAAGAGATTCTATGATGCTTTGAAAGAAGTGTACGGACCCACGTCATCAGGTTCATGTCCTCTCCTCAGCGCAGATGGGAATACATTGATCACTGACAAGAAAAAGATTCTCGAATGGTGGGCACCGTCCTGAACCGACCTTCAGCCATCAATGATGAAGCCATCAGATGTCTCCCTCAAAATACCCATCAACTAAGCACTGGATGATCCTCCAACCTTGCTTGAGACCCAGAAAGCGATATGCCTCCTCTCCAGTGGGAAAGCTCCCGGCTCAGACTCCATCCCAGCAGAGGTCTACAAGGAAGGAGGCATAGCTTTAGCACAGAGGTTTCATCAGCTCTTCCTATTGTTGTGGCAACAAGAGACGACCCCCCAGGATTTCAAAGATGCCTCCATCATTCATTTGTACAAGAGCAAAGGGAACTGCCAGTCCTGTGACAACCACCGTGGCATATCATTACTATCCACCGCAGGCAAGATTCTTGCCTGGGTTCTGCTGAACCGCCTGAATGCTCACCTCGACCAAGGGCTTCTACCAGAGAGCCAGTGTGGATTCCGGAAAGAGCGCGGTACCATCGACATGGTGTTTGCAGCATGGCAGCTACAAGAGAAATGTATGGAACAGAACGCTGACCTCTTCTCTACCTATGTAGACCTGACCAAGGCCTTTGACACTGTCATCAGAGAAGGCCTTTGGAAAATCATGGCGAAGTACGGATGCCCAAGGAAGTTCATAGCCATGGTGCAGCAGTTCCATGACGGCATGCAGGCAAGAGTCCAAGACAACAGAGAAGCGTCTCAGCCATTCCCAGTTTCCAATGGTGTCAAGCAGGGTTGTGTCCTGGCACCGACCGTGTTCAGCCTCATGTTCTCCGCAATGCTGACTGACGCCTTTAGAGACGGTGATGTTGGGATAGGCATCAAGTACCGCACAGATGATAATCTCAGGATAGGCATCAAGTACCGCACAGATGATAACCTCAGGAGGCTTCAAGTGAAAACCAAGGTTTCGACAGACATCATAAGAGACTTCCTTTTTGGTGATGACTGTGCCCTTAAAGCTAGCACAGAAACGGACATGCAACGCAGCGTTAACAGGTTCTCCAGTGCCTGCACAAACTTCGGTCTCACCATCAGCACCAAGAAGACTGATGTCATACATCAGCCAGCCCCAGGAAAGCCCTATACAGAGCCCAACATCACTGTCAGTGGTCAGAGACTGAAAACAGTGACCAAGTCCACCTACCTCGGCAGCACATTGTCACAAAATGTCACAATAGATGACGAAGTTAACGTCCGCATTGCGAGAGCCAGCTCAGCTTTCAGGAGACTGTATGCCAAGGATTGTAACCGAAGAGGCATCACCATCCACACCAAGCTGAAAGTGTACAGGTCAGTTGTGCTCCCCACACTGCTGTATGCATGCAAAACATGGGCAGTGTACCAACGTCATGCCAGGAAACTGAACCATTTTCACACCACCAGTCTCAGGAAAATCCTCGGCATAAAGCGGCAGAACAAAGTCCCAGACACTGTGGTTCTCAATCAAGCAAGCCTCCCTAGCATCTTCACCATCTTGATGACTACCCAGCTATGCTCAGCAGGACATGTGGTACGCATGACAGACCAGAGTCTACCAAAGAGACTCTCCTATGGCGAGCTCCAGCAAGGTCCGCGTTGCCAAGGAGGTCAAAAGAAACGCTTCAAAGATACCCTCAAAGCCTCACTGAAAGCGTTTAACATCAATCCTGCCTCCTGGGAACAGACTGCATTGGATCGTGACGCCTGGTGCTCCTCCATCCACAGGGGCTCTTTGCTGTGTGAGACAAATCGGACAGCTGCGGCCGAACGAAAGAGGGTAAGACAGAAAAACCCATGCTAGCAACCCTCCTAGAGATGTCCACCTCATCCCCTGCCCCACCTGCCAGAGGACTTTCTGTGCAAAGATTGGCCTGACCAGCCATCTACGCATCCATCATCTCGGATGACAAAATGGTCTACGACAGACAACAACAAACAAAAGTAGTGAGGGTGAATTGAGCTGAGCATGTAGTGAGGAATGTTGTGGGAATGAGAGCATACCAAAAGAAATAGCAATTTCCATGGCAGAGGTTCAATGAGAGACTGTTGTTGTTGTTGTTGTTGTTGTTGTTGTTATTAATTTGATTATTTGCCATAGTTAATTTATTTATTTGTAAATAATTAACTACTAACTTGTTCATGGCCCCTGTTGGACAAATCAAGGAATGTGTTAAAAGGCATATTTTAAGTGAAAACCAATCAAAACTGTAAAATAACTTGACAAAGTAATTCCTTTTTGACATCATAAATTTTACAGTCAAGTGGTACCCAAATTATGATTAATCAGATGCTCACACAGTTAACTATTTCAGTGAATAACCTTTTAATTGTTCTTGAATAGGTGTTACATGTACTAATAATTTAACAGTTCTGATGTCATATAAACTGAAAATGTAAAACAAAAAAATCAGAAGAATAAAACATTATAAATTAACAATAAAAAAGGAAATCTTGCAAGAATTCCATGGCTGTTCATTCAAGATCTAGTGAAACTTATTAAATGCAATTAAAAAATATTCACAGATATCTGTATCTCATAGCTTGTTCAGTGTTGTGCTCCGTTTTATAGATTCAGATATGGTCGTTCCGGCATCTGTGCAAGGTGATGTCATCTACAGCAAAACCTTTCAGATACTCTACAAGAATGAAGAAATAGTAGTCAATGATGTTCTCATATTTAAGGTGATGATGCTACTAGATGAGAAGAAGGTGAGCTTCATCTTCATTTACATCAAAGTTTCCCATAAGGGACACAGTGAATGTGTAAATTCATTTTTGAAGATCATAAGAAAATGTCTAAACATTAGTCTGTTTCTCCTCTTCAGGTGGAAGAGTCCTTAAATGATATGGATTTTCAGCTCTCTCTGGACCTCTACTTTGCAGATGGTGATTACATGTATGTAGTGAAATTTAATTCTTAATTCATTTTAGTATGAACTTGGTTAAAGCATACTCTTGTAGAACACATTGTGTAGTTGGTGAAGGGAAAATGTGTTAGTTTATATCTATATAAGGGTCAGTGACAGGATTCTGAAATGGCTTTTTCAAAATCATAAAAATCTGGCATATTTTGTTTTTACAATAATTCAAATAATTGAAACAGCCCTGTACCCAAAAACTTTAATATAAACATTAAATTAAATTATTTATTTATTTTTTATTTTATTTTATTTATTTATTTTTTTTATTATTTTTTTTTTACCAAGTTAACCAATTCTTTCCCATAAAAAAAAAGTCATGTGCTCTGGCCATGATATTTAAAATAATATTACCTTTACATGGATATAATACTTTGACATGTTATTTGTAGTACAGTGAAATGCTTTACAAATTAGTTTTCTTACCACACAAGGCCATTATGCAGCTTTTAATAAAACAAAATGTTCAGGGGATTTTTGAGGTCATACCACATGATGGTCAGTTTCATTAACAACACAAGAACAGCATAAAATATGATTATTTTCCAACTTTTAAAGAGTGGTACTGACCAGTTATGTGTCCTCAGATGCTGAACTGATCGTGTTTTTTTTGTTTGTTTGTTTGCTTTTTATTTTTCAAAATTAAAGTCTTAAAGTTGCCTTTTCTTTTCAGTTACACCATATTATTTTTCACAAAACAATTATCAACAGACAATATTGTGATGGAAATAATTGGAAATATTATGATATAAATGATAATGGAAATGCATTGTAATTTTGTTCAGCAATACAGAATAGTCATGGAGTTATGCCAAGCATGAAAACTTTTAAGTTAAAAAAAAATTTCAAGTAATTTTAATTAGGTTTTCAAAGGAGATGTTATGGGTGGACTATCACACCATATGATATTTTTAGACTTTAAATGTAAAAAAATATATATATATATATTTTTTTTAATTAAGTTGTTCCATATACAGTATCTCACAAAAGTGAGTACACCCCGCACATTTTTGTAAATATTTGATTATATCTTTTCATGTGACAACACTGAAGAAATGACACTTTGCTACAATGTAGTGAGTGTACAGCTTGTGTAACAGTGTAAATTTGCTGTCCCCTCAAAATAACTCAACACACAGCCATTAATGTCTAAACCGCTGGCAACAAAAGTGAGTATACCCCTAAGTGAAAATGTCCAAATTGGGCCCAATTAGCCATTTTCCCTCCCTGGTGTCATGTGACTTGTTAGTGTTACAAGGTCTCAGGTGTGAATGGGGAGCAGATGTGTTAAATTTGGTGTCATCGCTTTCACACTCCCATATACTGGTCTCTGGAAGTTCAGCATGGCACCTCATGGCAAAGAACTCTCTGAGGATCTGAAAAAAAGAATTGTTGCTCTACATAAAGATGGCCTAGGCTATAAGAAGATTGCCAAGACCCTGACACTGAGCTACAGCATGGTGGCCAAGACTATACAGCGGTTTAACAGGACAGGTTCCACTCAGAACAGGCCTCGCCACGGTCGACCAAAGAAGTTGAGTGGACGTGCTTAGCGTCATATCCAGAGGTTGTGTTTGGGAAATAGACGTATGAGTGCTGCCAGCATTGCTGCAGAGGTTGAAGGGGTGGGGGGTCAGCCTGTCAGTGCTCAGACCATACTCTGCACACTGCATCAAATTGGTCTGCATGGCTGTCATCCCAGAAGGAAGCCTCTTCTAAAGATGATGCACAAGAAATCCCGCAAACAGTCTGCTGAAGACGAGCAGACTAAGGACATGGCTTACTGGAACCATGTCCTGTGGTCTGGTGAGTCCAAGATAAACTTATTTGTTTCAGATGGTGTCAAGTGTGTGTGTGGCGGCAACCAGGTGAGGAGTACAAAGACAAGTGTCTTGCCTATAGTCAAGCATGGTGGTGGGAGTGTCATGGTCTGGGGCTGCATAAGTGCTGCCGGCACTGGGGAGCTACAGTTCATTGAGAGAACCATGAATGCCAACATGTACTGTGACATACTGAAGCAGAGCATGATCCTCTCCCTTCAGAGGCTGGGCCGCAGGTCAGTATTCCTGCATGATAACAACTTTTGCCTTGCTAAAAAAGCTGAGGGTGAAGGTGATGGACTGGCCCAGCATGTCTCCAGACCTAAACCCTATTGAGCATCTGTGGGGAATCCTCAAACGGAAGGTGGTCTGGAAAGTCCATTAACATCCACCAGCTCCGTGATGTCGTCATGGAGGAGTGGAAGAGGACTCCAGTGGCAACCTGTGAAGCTCTGGTGAACTCCATGCCCAAGAGGGTTAAGGCAGTGCTGGAGAATAATGGTGGCCACACAAAAATATTGACACATTGGGCCCAATTGGACATTTTCAATTAGGTGTGTACTCACTTTTGTTGCCAGCAGTTTAGACATCAATGGCTGTGTGTTGAGTTATTTTGAGGGGACAGCAAATTTACACTGTTATACAAGCTGTACACTCACTACATTACATTGTAGCAAAGTGTCATTTCTTCAGTGTTGTCACATGAAAAGATATAATCAAATATTTACAAAAATGTGAGTGGTGTACTCACTTTTGAGATACTATATATTAGAGGTACTATAGATACATGGTACCTTAAAAAAATGTAATAAATATTTTAAAATAAAAAATACAGATGGACAAAATTCACCCATAAATAAAATATTTCAACATCAAAACCCGTTCTTGGATACTATTTTTGTTATTGATTAATTCAATAAAATTTTATTTGTATAGTACTTTTAACAATGGCCACTGGTCACAATTAGCTTTACAGAAATATAAATATATATTAAATATAACATTTAAATTTTTACCTAGATAATATAATTTGTGTAATGTTATGTCATGTTTGTGTTTCCTTAGGCCAGAGGATTCTAGGTCACTGCAGAGTATCAGCAGTCGGACTTTGCGATTGCATTTTAGTCTCCATAGAGGCATGCACCAGCACATCAATGTCATGTTTGACTACTTTCACCTATCGATCATCTCCGTCACCATCCACGCCTCTCTGGTCGCACTGCATCAACCCCTCATTAGGTCAGAAAAGGGTCTGGGCCCTGTTTTCCTAAACCATTCCTTTTATACTACTTTCCAAAATCTGACCGTGCAACAGTGGATCATGATGAATATTCTGATTTTTCAGAAACTTTTACTTGTTTAATACACAGCAGTTTTACTACACACATGCTTCAGGTCACAAGCATAAATGTCAGTTTCATAGATTCAAAAGATATTTCACAAAAGGTCAATTTGATGTGTATTGAAGTCAGTATTAGCCAAAGATGTTTTTGCAGACTATTCCATTTGTTTCCAGTGTTGTAATCTAACACTAGATACCCCAAAAATACCCCATTTGTGTCTCTTAAGTCTACATTATTTACAATTTCCTAATTTAGCATACATGATTCATTTAGCTTCTGTATGAAATAAGCTAAAGTCATTAAAGCAAACTAATAATCATTCATTTGCACACTATTTCTGCAAACATTTAGTCAGTTACCTTCAGGTCTGTCACAGCAACCCACTGCAATTCCTCACCTGGCTGCCAGAGGTCCCATTCACCAGAATACAAGGTTACCTAGGAAACTGCCTAGGAAACCTAGGAAAAGTTTCTCATGAAACTGTCTCTGCAGACTATTTATAGACTTCTACAGCAATCACTCATTAAAAATGTTTATTGCTCATCTGATAAGTTTAAACCATGTTCCAGATTGTGTATATTGACCCAAGGCTATTCTACTGCCTTTTGTATTATCCCTCTTTCAATATATTCCCAACATGGATCTAGCGAAAGTACACAAATTGCAGTCCACAATATCTGAAAAAGGGAAAATGTTAGAGGCTCACTCCCAACAACTTCAAACAATGTCCAATGTCATTGAAGACTTGATACAGGTTTGCCACAGCACTGTCCCTCAAACAAGCACCACCTCAGCCACTGTAGAACAAACACAGGCCTCTGCTCATATGGGAATGCCAGCCAAACTGCGCATTGTGCTGCCTGAGAAATATGATGGCTTAACAGGAAAGTGCAAGGGATTTTTAATGCCATGTGCAATGCATTTTCTAGCATGTCCCACAAAATGCAGAGAATATTTTATTTGTTCTGACTGTCCTAGCTGGAAAGGCTCTTAACCTAGGCCATGGTAATGTTCCACAGTGAATCTGTGTTTCTGCATTTATCAAATCAACATTTATATTACAGAATTTTTCTTTTTTTAGAGAAGTCTTTGATCACCCATCAGGCCAGAGGACAACTGTTGTCACTATGGCAAGGACAGACTATGCATTCACATTCTGCTGTCTAGTGGCTAAAGGTGGGTGAAATGAACCTGCATTGAAAATAGCTTTTTGACATGACCTCAAAAGGCAAAGTTTGTAAGGATGATGCAGAACGGTTACCAAGTCACCCCACGAGTGAGCATTTCCTCCATTATCTCTAGATTAAGTTCATGGTGCTGGTCTTTGTATACTGTAGTTCAAGAGAAATCGGTCATACAGAATTTTTTTTGACTAGGGCATTGCAGGGGAAACTTCAAGGCTTCATGGAACAACTGAAAATCCCTGTAATACCATGCACATTCCTAATAGCATTCAAACCCTGGACAGACTCCTGTTTAAATTGGGGGAAATTTCAGATTGCACTATCGGAGTATGCATTGTTGTCTTCACATTTAATTAACTCCGTCTTTGGTACCCTATGGTTGCCTATGCAGCACAAAGCCACCAGCTTATGAAGGAGGGGTGAATTAACACCTTGGCTTATCCTTAGCATTATCCTGTCTCACCACTCATGTAGAGTCTGGATATGGACAAGGAAATGCAGATCTCAGGAGACTTCTCACAAATATTTTCAACAAAACCAATGGCTCCAAATTACCTGCTTACCATTCATGGGACTGTGCAGTAGATTTGTCACCAGCACTACAAAGTAAAGTGTACTCTTTATCCCTTCCTAAAATCTGAGAGAAATAATGCAATTTAGAGGCACTACAGCTTGGGTACACCTATCCCTCCACCTCTGGCAACAGCCATGTTCAGTGAAGGAATTGCAGCGGTCTCTAGGCTTTGGTCATTTTACCTGTGTTACATTTGTGGGTTCAGATAGAAGCAGTGCCCCTGATGTCACTCTTTAAGGGAAAATTGAAAGAACTTAAAATAGACAAAACTGCTAAAGGAGCATTTACATATTTGTAATTCACCAGCATATTTATTACCTAGGGTTAGAGGTGAGTCTAACCAAAGAGTGTGAAATGAGTGTGTGCAGTGCTGCACAGTGAGATTTTAGTAATGACATACCATTCACCTACAGACTTTCTATCTCTTTTTAGTGTTAGGAATATCCAGCTCATTGACCATTTATAGCATATATATTGTTGTCCTTGTCAGTATATTTTATATCAGTATTTTCATGGTAGTGTCACAAACGCACATGAGTATGCTTGATTTGCAAAAAATAATGACTCCGCATTCATTCATCTTGGCGAATGAAAATATTTTTTCAATATAGATTATTTTATCTAGTATTTCCTATTATGATATTACAATAAACGAAATATTGTTAGTAAGCCTATTTCTAAACATTTTTACTCATTCCAGGTTTAAAATAGTCTTGTTCTACAGTCAGATCATTTTTTCTAATTTTAAGCAAAATTCTTTTAATATTTAAATCTTCAAAAGTTTAACAGCATCTAAAAACAGGTTTAATGTTCTATATGTAACACACTGTCCACTTTATTAGTAACATCTGCACATTTATGCAGTTATCTAATCAGCCATCAGCACAATGCTGATGTGCCATCAGCACAATGCTAAATAAATAAAATGTCGATATATATCAAGAGCTTTGGGTAATGTTCACATACAACATCAGAATAAAGAGAGAGTGTGATCTTAAAAGTGATGATACCTTTTCCAGATTTAGCTAGATTTAGGGTCAATGAAGCATCAGCTAGCTGATTGAAGACAAGCTCAAGACTACTGAGGTGTTCTTCCCAACTAAGTGAATAGATTACATCATCTAAGTAGGCCTCACAGTTGAGGATTCCTGACAACACTTTTTGCATTTAAACGCTGGAAGGTACCAGGCGCATTCCGCATTCCAAAAGCTATTACAGCATATTGAAGAAAATTGTCAGGTGTGACAAAGGTGGAAATTTTAGTCATGAGGTGTTAAGGGTACCTGTCAATATCCTTTGAGATAGTCTAGCTTGGTGACATATCTGGCTGAACTGACTCCATCAACACAGTCCTCCATTTGGGGTAGAACAAAGGAGTCTAGTTTGGTAATGCTGTTTAGAAATCGACCGATATTTTTTTATTTTTATTTTTTATATCCGGTACCGATTATTTGCATGTTTATGTGCTCGATAACATATATTTATCTATTGTTTTACTTCTGTTTTTGACACAATGATAACAATACTTAACTGAACAAACCGTTTTATTTATAACAATTTCTCTTCCTCCTTGCATACAAAACAAAACAACTCTTATTTATACACCAACAAATAGAGGGGTCTGAAAGAGTGAAAAAAATAAAGTGCACTGTTACTAAAAGTGTCTTTGTTTAAAAAAAAAAATAAAAGCTTTGATGAGGTAAACAAACAGGTAAAAATAAATAAAGCACATAAATAATTTTAACAAATTAAAAAAAAAAAAATAAAAAATCTAAACCACCTGAAAAAGAATAACATTGCTAGACAACTACTTCATTGGAATGAGTATACATTGTCAGGAAAGTAACAAACAAAACAGTGCATACATCATTGCAATTATCGAGTCCATCTCAACTGGTATGTTATCAGAATTATTAATATTGTTTTTGTCGATCTAGATTATGAAATACCTAGGAATTTCACACATTACAGAGTTTATGAATGTTGCAAAAAACATTAAGTGAGCAAAAATTCTGTGGGAGGGAACGACTTGTTGATAATAGAGGTCAGAGGAAAATGGCCAGATTGGTTTGAGCTGCCAGGAAGGATATAATAACTCAAATGATCACCGTTTACAACCATTATGAACAGAAAAATATCTCCGCATACACAAAACAAAGTGCATGATCACCTTAGATTCTTGTTCTTGGCCTATAGGAGTGGAATCTGATGTGGTCTTCTGTTGTTGTAGCACATCTTCCTCAGGGTTTGAAATGTTGTGCATGCTAAGATGACTTTCTGCACACCAAAGTTTAAAGAGTGTTTTTATGAGTCATTATAGACTTCCTGTCAGCTCAAACCAGCTCTCCTCTGACCTCTCACATCATCAATGTTGTAGACCGCTAACACCATTCTGTGTAAACTCTAGAGACTGTTGTATGTGAAAATCCTAGCAGATTCTAAAATACTCAAACCAGCCCGTCTGGCACCAACCATGCAATAGGTAAAGTCACAGAGATTACATTTTTTCCCCCCATTTTGATGGTTGATGTGAACATCAACCTGAAGCTCTTGACCTGTATCTGCATGATTTGATGCACTGTACTGCTGCCACATATTTGGCTTATTGGATAACTGCATGAATGTACACATGCTCCAAATAAAGTGGATGGTGATTATATAATAAATATAATTTATAATCTCATAATTAGACATTAAAAATATTTGTCTTTGTTCAAGATATTTTTACTTGCTAAGAGATTTTTTGCAACAAACAATTCAAAATCCAACATCATGTTATAAAAACATATTCATGCTCAGTTGTACGTTGTAGACTTGCAATCAATACACTATATAGACTATATTTAGTAGATTCCATCTCATGATAAATACCAAATTTTTGCTGCTTTTATCAATGCAGCCGAATGCTCACGCTCATCACCACATAGTTGTCTGATCGCATTTCAAAAGTGTTCAAGCAGATGTTATTTAATGAGCATTTAAGGCATGTTTCACAGCTGGTGTGGATTTAAATATCAGAAGTTTGTGTGTGGCTTGTGTGTCTCATAAAAGCTTTCAGTGTGATTTGGCATAAGTAGCAACAACTGAGCTGTCACAAATAAAATTGTTAAGTCTGTTGTATTTAGCTCATATTTGGATAATAAATAGGCCTATTTATGTCGAAGTGGGATAACACAAATAGGGCATCTGCTTGAAGGCAGAGAACTACCATTTTATTATCATTGGGTTAATGCAGACAATTTTAATTTAAAGTGCAGCACTAGCTAGACTTTAGTTCTGCTTTAACACAATCATCTCCCTGGTTCTAGTTGCCAAGCCAGACCAAATGACTCCCTTGCAGTTAGATTTTAGATTTTCTATCCAACAGGCCCCAGACAGTGAAAATGGGTGATCGAACATCCTCCATTCTGAGCATTGGTGCTTCCCAGGGCTGCATGCCTATTCACTCTATACACCCATAACTGTGTCCCCCCTTGTGGAGGTAATTCATCATCAAATTTTGATTTGCAGATACAGATTGTCACATACAACTGTGGTAAGCCTGATCACAAAAAACAACGAGTCAGCCTACAAGAGGGGGAGTGAAAATCCAACAACTGATCCTCAGTGTCTGCAAAACTATAGCGCTAATGACTGAAGCAGAGGAATCATATACAATGTACATAAAGGGAACTGAGGTTAAGTGAGCTGATTAAAGTTTCATGTAGTAGAGGAGCTCCCATTTGCTCATGTAAAGTGAGCCTAGCAGCACCTCTACATCTTAAGAAAGCTCATAAAGGCCACATTTTTGTCACAATCTCACAAGCCATTTTAGAGCAGCATTACAGTCTGCCATGGCAAATGCTCAGCTAGTTACCCTAAGGCCTTGCCGCACATGAAAACCTTAGAGACCATCCATGTTACTGCGCTCACTGACATCAAAAGCATTGGAGTCTGAAGAGTGATTAGAATCATTAAAAACAACACTCACCCTAGCCATCAGGAAAATGTTACAGTTGTGCTGCCTTACAATTAGACTAGCAAACAGCTACCCCCAAGCTGAGAGACTGCTGAACTCTGATATACCGGCAACTATCAGGACTTGAGCCTCTGGCACGTTTTTACCCAATAGGACTTCCCTGCATGGCTTTTAAAGTGTCTTTATTTTTAAGTGTGTAATGTAGCACTGAAATGGCTCACTACCTCATTGACTCAGTTGATTTCACCGGAAAATATGTGTTTTTGCTGGAAAGCATGCTGTAAATTTAGGAACTGTTTACATACATAAATTATGTGAATTATAGCTGCAATGAAAGAGAATTCAAAGGGTTCAAAGGTTATTTGTTGTGTGGTAGCACTGGTAAAAGAAAAAAATTCTGACCTTTAGAATGTGTGTTAATCCATATTATCATGCAGTTTCCCCCGGCTTGGGAAAAGCACCTGGCTAAACCGCAATGTACCAGCACAGGGCAAAGACCTCCTGATCCCCACGCTGGAGAATGTGGTATTTGGCTGCACCTATGTCAAGCAGCTGTCCCAAGATGTAAGCATGCTTATGCACACCCACAAATACAGCCAGTTTTTTATGAAAGAAACAGTGTTTTATTATCACTCTTGTAACCGATAATAAAACCCAAGTATTTTGGTGCATTATTAATTACTAATAACATTTTGAATGTTTTTCTAAATATCAGTAGGCCTGTCATGATTATGTTCTCGACTTATTGTACAGTATATGGATATGATCTCGAACATTTTGCTGCCCGTTGTTTCTGTGCGCGTTTGTTAACATACAAACGAACACCATATCGCCATATCACCATATCGAGTTCGGCGAGTAGAGACGGATGCAAATGTATTTTAATCATTTTATTTGAGAGGCAAGTAAACCAGTAAACAGAACACAGGCACAGGTCAGGAGATCAGCGAATAGCAAAAGCAGGGTTAATCCAAAATACACAAACGAGAAAACGCAACTAGAGCAATAACTTGGAGAAGTCAAGTGGCAAAACACTGAACTTCACGCAGCTCTCGGAGCACTGGTGTCACACCAAAAGTTTAGTCATTTGTGCTGCTTCTGTCCTCTCATCTGCTCTAGGGCTGTCAAATTAATATTCAAACTTTCAAACATTTGTTGAATTTAAGAAAAAAATGCACATTCGAATGCAAAAACCGCCTTTGAATTTAAGATGTCTAGCAAGCTTATCTTTTTTGCTTTTAAACATACTGTTGAGAGAAAAAAAAAGGACACAAGATTAACAATGTTATTAACTAACAATGTTTTTTGAAGAACAGTCTAGAAAGAATACTGTAGTTCTAGTGTTCTCAATTGTATCCAGTCATAGTTAATAATGTTGGGCATTGACCCGCTTAAGCTGTGTGAGCTGAAGCTGAACAGTGAATGAACAGCTGTAAACTGAAGCGCTTTACGATCGGGATAATTAACTCACCCAAAAGGATCCTATACACATATGAGCTTAATCAGACATCTACACAACATAAATCTAATGTTACAACTAGAGATGTACCGATTATCGGCTGATAAAGACCATTTTTCCCGCTGTCAGTTTAAAAACATCCTATGATCATGGGCAATTATATCCTGTCAATCAAAAGAGGGCGAGATACATCGATCTCGTGCTGTGTGTAAAGACGATGTCTCTTGTGTGGAATGATGACAAAACTGCAGTTTGTAATCTCTGTAAGCTCTGCACCGCTAAAATTTTACAACAGAAGTGAGCAGTAACACGTTAATAACATTCGGTAAGTTAAGAAATCTTATTTTAATCTTCAGAATTACGTTCATGTGTCAATGTTAATTTGAGTAACGTGTTTTCTATTTATGAGACCAGTTAGTGTGAAACAACGTTGAAATGGAGAGAATAAAGTTTTTATTTATTTATTTTATTTTTTTTCATAATTGGGGAATTAATTATTATTCATTTAAAAGAAGGCATAAAAGGCAGAACTATCGGTATCGGCCAATATCACTCTAAATAATTGGTTATCGTATCAGCTGAGAAATTTCGTATCGGCGCATCTCTAGTTACAACTTGCTTCTGCACAAAATGACACAAGTGAACTTTAACTTAAGTAAGGCGTTAGGTAGAATGGTAAATCACATTATGAACATTATCTTTCTGTAACAAGGACAATGAATAACTAAAGCATAAAGAATTCACTATATTGTATTACAATGGTGTACTCACTGTAATGTTATTTCAGGAAATCAGGTTTTCACAACAAAGGGCAGTTTTCACTTTTTTATGCGTTTTAAATTAGTATATAAAATGTGTGTATATTTGGTTTGATTAGCATTTTCTCATTAACTAAAATGCTATTGACTAATATTGGCATTTTAGATGAGTAAAATTTACTAAAATTATTAAATATGATAACTAAATATTGACTAAGTATTAAGGATATTTTCGTCCGAAGACAAAAACGACAATAATCACAATAATATTGCTTATCAAAATGACATGCCTGAAGACAAAGAATTACCATTTTATTGCCATTGGACTAATGCAGGAAAAACATTTTTAAAGTGCAGCGCTAGCTTTAGTTCTGCTTTTAACACAATCATCTCCCTGGTTCTAGTTGCCAAGCCAGACTAAATGACTCCTTTGCAAATAGATTTTCAATCCAACAGACCCCAGACAGTGAAAATGGGTGACACAAAAGCCCCCATACTGAGTGTTGGAGCGTCTCAGGGCTGCATGCCTAGTTATTCACTCTATACACCCATAACTGTGTCCCTTCTTGTATGGGGGGAGTAAAAATCCAACAATTGATCCTCAGTGTCTGCAAAACATTTGTCACAATCTTACAAACCATTTCAGAGCAGCTATGGACAGCATCTTGACATCCAGCATTACAGTCTGACATGGCCAATGATCACCTAGTTAACGTAAGGCCTTGCAGTACATGATTAAAACCTCGGAGACAATCCTTATTACTGTGCTCACTTGCATCAAAAGCATTGGAGTTATTTCTGGGACAATATAACGTCCAATAAAATTAGTTATCGTGACGGGTCTAGTTACTAGTCACTGGTCAGTAATTTTACTATTGTATCAAGCATTTAACAAAATAAATTGAAAACTGGGTTGTAGGTACGGAAAATGAATAATTGATGGAGATGCAGTTATTACCATGAAATAATCACTATAAGTGTGCAAGCAAGTTCATAAGGGAAACCTTAGCTTGGTAGAAGTAGGTCTATTTATTTAGTAAACTTAGAACTATAAGTGTTTCAGTCATATTTAGCATATAAAACTTCAAGCATTTCATGGCCCGGAAGCAGAACTTGGCACAACACTATCTTTCAAATCACTTAGCTTTATGCAGACTAGTCCCTGCCCCCTTGAGGCAGTTTTGTTTCACCACTGTTCTCTGAGGGAAATGCTGAAATTTTTATGATCAAAATTCAGTGAATTACTGTGCTACACAAAATCATATAATACACAGTTAACACTAAATGGCTGTTTTGAATTTAGAAATATGTCCTGTAACAGTCATTTGTTTAAACATGTTAAAAGTGATGCTTACTTTGGTTGCCACAGGGCAAGACCTTCCTGGTGTCAGATCAATGTCTACAGCATGCCTACAACTTGCACCATAGCCTGTGTGCCAGCTTGCTGCTGGCCTACCAGGGCCTCTTTGATTACTTCATGATGCTTACCAAGAGTCTCCCTTCCTCTCACCGCATGGAGCTTGGTATGTTATTGCTGGGTTGTTTAATGAGAATTGAGTATCATCATGCGGCTCACTGAAACACAACTGTGTATTGTTGATGTCAATGTTAGGTTTTTGTGTTGATCATCAAAAACAAAATAATCTAATAACAACTATTATATTTCTACATTTATAATAATCTAGCTACAGTCTGTCCTTTAGTCTAGGTTTTGTATGTATTTTTTTTGTATGTATCTTTTGTATGTATATTTATTTTCATGCTTCCTTCCATAAAACACAAATAAAACTTTCAAGTTATATTAGTGCTATTACTAATCATGAAGTAGGAAAGGTTTGCTGCATGCTGTTGCGGTTTCTTCCAGTAAGAACTGAAGTATGATTCCTAACACTAAACCAATGCAGTCTACTATCAGTATAACTTTTGTAACCTTTAACATGTCTAATTAAATGCCTAATTAAATTGTATCTTTTGAATGCACACCACTTCATTCATACTGGTGTATTTTGGTTTGTTCTGCTCCTAAGAGCTTCTTACCCTAGACCACTACCCTATACTAAACTTACTTTAAAGACACTAAACATCCTCTCTATGCTGCCTTATGTGTCTTCTGACTGGTCCTTTGAAGTATATAAAAGATAGAACTCAGCTCTTCTAGTATAAGGGAGAGGAACCATTTTAAACATGCCTATATGTGCAATCCCACCACTAGCCAAGCCCAGCATGCAAGTCCTTTATGAGCGAGTTCTAAGAAGACCTTTTCCCAGGGGCCAAAGGCACATCCACATAGGTATGTCAGTTGACCGTCAACCTCAACACGCCTTTCATTTTTGTGTTCGTTTTTTCTTTGTATGGCCAGTTGATATTTCCCCTATGTTGGCTGAGAGCTGTGGACTCTGTCCTATTGTTAGCGGTCATTCAGAACCAACACTAACAACAAACCATTCACTTCTTTGCAGGAATGCTGCTCTTAATTATCTTCTGTACTCCTGTGCTAGTTCTCTCTTGTAGCTCTCAATCTTTGGCTCATCAGAGAGACTAATTCCTCTCCTCATACAGTGCTGAGATTATCCATATTCATTTTGCTGTATTTTTTAACTTTTTATTTATTTATTTATTAGAAAAACTGGATGTGGAAGCCCGTCTCCATGAGCTTTGTGAACATGTCAAGGTATGTCAATAATAATAATAATAATAATAATAATAATAATAATAATAATTCCATGATCAGCAGTTTGCAGATAAAATCACAAGTGACTAGTTCCAGCAAGTTGCATAGAAAGCAAACTAAAGCAAACATAATTTACATGTTGTTCAAGTTTCGTAACAGTAGCTCATTGTTTACACTGTGAAGGGTTTACTGCAAGCTGATTGGCTTATGCATGTCAGGGTTTTTGAAGAAACCTAGTCAACAGTAGAAATCCATAGAAAGAGGTTGAAAAAGGCTTTATTTTTTGAGCAGTTACTTCCATACAGTGGCCTTTTACATGGGTAACGTTAGAAAATGAGTAAAGGCATTATATCTATATTTAACCCACAGGTAATGTGTGAATTTTGTTATTTTCGCCAACCAGAGCATCCTTATGCTTGAATGTCAGGCAAATATGAGTTGCCTGACTCTTCATTTCGCTGTCCATTAAAAAAAAATCTAACTCCTATGACTAACTCAGTTTTGCTGAGATGGAAGCCAATTTAAAACTTGTTAGTCATGAAACCTCCCTCTTTCAGCTCAAGTCTACCTCTCAGTGTTTTTGAAAAATGCAGCTTAAATGGGACATGGATGGCTGTTTTAAGGATCTGGCTCGATCCTCACGGGTTTTTCAGGAAAGTTAATATAACTCCGACAGACACAAAGTGAAGGTGCTGTTCTTCGTTTATTACATTGAAGGATACCATAGGCTTATGCATGGTTACAGGTCGGTCATTAGAAGAGGATTAACCGAGTAAAACATGGTACCCAAAAATGGTACCTTAACATGAGACCAAGTGTCAGCACACGATGTGGAGGTAGCAGAGAGAGTGAGAGCAGGGCGGCGACCACGCCCCTTGACCCCACATGACATCATCATATCCGATCATTATATTCCCCCCCCCCCCCCCCCCCCCCCCACTTAAAACAACATAAAGGAAACTTAACAGTACCTAGGTGCCTATGTGACAGCTGACATAAGTAGGGCTACAGAAAGCAGTACCATAAATCACACCTTTGCCTGTTCCACATAACTATAGTCCAACATCCAACATTCTGCAACAAGAACAGCATTTCTTTTACTCAATGTGCATTGAATTAACATCAGAACTTCACAGTTGCTTGAAATAGTAACGTAACATCAAAACCTCAAGACACATAGGCATTAGCAGTATTTCAAAAACAAAGCAGTATGTCACATTACCCTATTAAGAAACGTTCACTTCTGTAAGACAATAGACTGCCAAACCAACATAAGGCCTTCACAGACATAGCATTTTAAAAAAATAAAACTGAATAAGACTAGAGAATGACAGAAACTGAAAATGTATCACTCAGTGTTCAAATAGAGGAGCAAAATTAGGTTGTCCACCTATTAACCTCCCAATTACAGGTAACCCTTGGTGTGTGCCTAGGGCGAAGGGCGTATTGAGTGCGTTCCCGTGTGAGTGGGCTGTGTATGCATATGTGTGAGGTAAGGAACCTCTGCATGCCTAGGGCCAAGGGTGTATGATGTGTTTCTGTGTGCACAGACTGTTGGTGAGTGAGGTACACATCACTGTGAGGTAAGACAAAGTCAGGGTGTCTGGACACAGGCGTATTGTCCGAGGGACCAGCTGTGAACTGGTCATGAGATCCTGGTTCCTCAAATAAGAAGTCAAATCCATACTCCCCCTAGTCATCAGGGATATCCACTCTTCTGTCCTGTACATTAGTTTCAGCCAACTGTAGGGGTGCACTCTCCAGCTCTTCCTCACATTCATCCAAAGTGAAAAAGGGCAGCAGGTTACAAACCACCCTCCGCACCATCTGCTACTCTGGTCAGTTTGTAGTTCAGGTCTGACATCACTTCTGCAATCTTGTTTGGGCCTTTTGTAGACTGGGGCTAGCTTGGCAGTAAAACCAGCTGAGGCATCTGACCGAGGGTGAGCTTTCAGCCTAACCAAGTCACCCACATGGAACAAGAGCCTGTGCTGTTTCTTGTCATAGTGTTTCTTCTGCGCGTCTTGGCTGTTTGCCAGAGAACCTCTCACATGGTCATACACCACATGCAAAGTTGAAGTGAGCTCCATCTTGTAATCAGAAACTGAGTCAGCCACGCACCCAGGGCTTGGTGACATCCCTAAATCGAGAGGTGTGTTCAGGTCTCTGCCATACCAGAGAAATGCCGGGGTGTCTCCCGTACTCTGGTGGGGAGCTATCCTCAATGCAAAGGAGATCAAAGGTAAGTGGAGGTCCCAATACCTATGTTTATGTCCCACACAAGTGCGGATTGCCGCCTTGATGGTACGTTTCACCAGTTCTGTCTGGTTAGCCTGAGGGTGATACGTTGTCATCAGCCTGTGGTCTGAGCCGAGAGCAGCAACTGCCGCTTCAAAGAAGTCGCTCACAAACGACACCCCTGTCTGAGACTAGATGTGTGGGAGCGCCATGTCTTGCAAATACCTCAGAGACAAACTTGCATGCTGCAACCACTGCTGTGGCCTCCTGAACAGGACAGATTTCCACCCATTTGGTGAAGTAGTCAATAAATACTAAAATGTACATATTCCCACAGCAAGATCTGGGGAGGGGTCCCATGAAATCAACGCCAGCAAACTCTCATGGGTAAGTAGTCACCACTAGCTTTAGGTAGCCCACCGGCTTCTGGTTGGTCGCCTTGGACAGCTGTCAGGTTACACAGGATAGTACATACTTCTTAACATCACCCCGCATACCTGGCCAGTAGACCCGCTTCTGTAAGTGCCCAAGTGTCTTGGTTAAACCCAAGTGGCTAGCCATGGTGGTAGATCATGGAAGTATTTCAGCAGAGTGCCCCTCAGAGCTTCTAGCACATAGAAGCGTAGATCCTTGTGTGGATGAAGCCGGCAGGAAGTCCTCTTGTCCACAAAGTAAACCAGCCCATCTAGAATACAGAAGTCTGGTGAATCCACACAGGGGCCACTCTCCAAGTCAGTATATATTGATGAGATGACTTTGTCAGCCTGCTGGAGCGACTGAAGCCGTTTCTTGTCGTCCAACACCATTAGTGGCTGGCACCGTAGGTTTAATGAGCCAACTGTGGCGTAATGTGGTAACAGGTCTATAGGTCCCGAAGGGTCACTGGTAGGGTTTCACGAGAGTGCATCCAGAGCTAGATTGGCTGAGCCGGGTCTGTGGACAACCTCAAAGTCCTGCAGCCGCAAGCACCATCGAGCAAGCTGACCTGAGAGGGAGGGCCTGGTCATCAACCACCTCAAGCTACGGCTCAAGCTGCAGGGTACGGCTCGCAAAAGCAACAGCCCTCTCCAAGCCATCCTCACCAGTCTGGGTCAATGCGGCACCAAGGCCCACATCACAGGCATCCGTGTGTACTGCAAAAGGCTTCTCAAAGTCAGGCAAAATAAGGACTGGGGCACTGATTATCTGTTGTTTTAAACAATCAAAAGACACTTGGCAGTCAGTGGACCACACAAATGGGGTATCCTTTGCAACTCATCATTGCAACTCCACGAGGTGAGATCTTGCATGGAGCCCCAGGCTGAGGGAGATTGACGGTTCTTTTGTGTTTCTTCCATTTGCGAATAATCGCACCAACTGTTGTCACCTTCTCACCAAGCTGCTTGGCAATGGTCTTGTAGCCCATTCCAGACTTGTGTAGGTCTACAATCTTGTCCCTGACATCCTTGGAGAGCTCTTTGGTCTTGGCCATGGGAGAGTTTGGAATCTGATTGATTGATTGCTTCTGTGGACAGGTGTCTTTTATACAGGTAACAAGCTGAGATTAGGAGCACTCCCTTTAAGAGTGTGCTCCTAATCTCAGCTCGTTACCTGTATAAAAGACACCTGGGAGCCAGAAATCTTTCTGATTGAGAGGGGGTCAAATACTTATTTCCCTCATTAAAATGCAAATCAATTTATAACATTTTTGACATGCATTTTTCTGGATTTTCTTGGTGTTATTCTGTCTCTCACTGTTCAAATAAATCTACCATTAAAATTATAGAATGATCATTTCTTTGTCAGTGGGCAAACGTACAAAATCAGCAAGGGATCAAATACTTTTTTCCCTCACTGTATATATACACAGATCCCAAATTACCCAGTCACTGCATGTACTCCCAATAGCAACAGATGACCTTAAATCCAACTGTAACAGTTTAAATGAATGGGTGTTTTAAATAAAATAAAATAATAAAAAAACACCCGATCACATAAGTATTAAACACAAGGTGCATTTTTCTCTGCTCACGAAGTGCTACTTAGCTTGTTTGTCCATAGAATCCAGATACAAAAGTCCTGCCTTGTTCTCTCCTCCACTATGCAAGCCAATAGTAACCGGAGCTCGCTGAGATGTGTTGTCGAATCAGTCAATCAAAAACGTGCCTTTCCTTTTCCAAAGTCCTTGCCTTGCATGCACGGATCTCTGATGATAGCGCTGCACATAATTTCTCACAGCAAATCCACACAAACAAAAGTCACAAAAAGGCCTATTAAAAAATAATAAATAAATAAATAAATAAATAAGAGTAAGAACTCAGAAACACGCAGAAAAACAGCGAGGGAAATTCCCTTGGAAAAAACGTAGACGGCAACACTTAGAAAACCTATAGTGACAAAAATAAAAATGAAAATTATCCCGCGGTGGGTTTTCTCCACCAACGCAGTAGTGAGACTTCGGTGGTTGCTAGTTTATCCCACTAGCATGCGTGCCAGCTAATTAAAGTTCAGTATGACTGAAACTTCACTTACAGTTCACTTACAGCTCAGTTGCCTTATGAGCATTGAGTACGAAAGCCATATTTAAAGTTCACTCACTCTCTCCGGTGTCCAAATTTTTCTTTCCGAGGATGTTCATTCACAATTCGAGCGCCAATTGTAAGGATCCGGCTAGATCCTCACGGGTTTCTCAGGAAAGTTAATATAACTCAGCCGGATACAAAGTGAAAGTGCTGTTCTTCGTTTATTACATTGAAGGATACCATAGGCTTACATCCCAGAAAACATCCCAAAAATGGTACCTTAACATGAGGCTGCATGTCAGCACACGATGTGCAGGTTGCAGAGAGAGAGAGTGAGCAGGGCGGCGACCACGCCCCTTGACCCCACATGACATCTTCATAGCCGATCATTACTCTGTGTGAAGAAGGGAGGGGGAGTGGGCGTGGCAGGGGAGGAAGAGGGGGGCGTGCCTTCAGAACACTCAAAATAAAGATGGTTAGTGACAAAAAGTTTGCAGATGAGGCAGCGGACTTCTCTCCTCCTGAATACCCAGGGCTAAATGGAGACATAGTAGATAGTGGTGCAGGTCCTCTGCCCTATCTATTGAACCATTAGCCCCTGGCGTGACTATGGAGGAAAACAAAATAAAACCAGAGGCAGCACGGATGGGAGAAGTGTCGGAATGGTAGCTAATAGGCTCGAGCATTTCATGAATAAAACTCTTATTATTATTGAATTCTTACACCACTGAAACAAACACTTGCGACCCATTTTTCATCTACTACATCTGTTGGAAAAGACCATGTGCTGTCATGAATAATTAAGAGACAGCATCTTCTCATAGGATAAGAACACGGAGGCTCATGAATAATTATGAGACACCGACGCGTCATCGATGCGATGTACATTGCCACGTCACTGCCTGTGATGTGTGACACAATGAGATTTTAAACCCGGAAGACGAAAATAGCGGAAATAAGCTCAAAATTAACCAGTTTTCTCCTACAATTCAAATTAACGGATGCTAAAATTGTCTTTTATTATGTGCGACACGAACACTTCCTGTTAAAATCTCAGAAAATGTAGTTTAGTTTTTCATGACGTTTTAAGTACACATGCAGAGGTTAAATAGCAGAACACGCTTACTGGACGCACATGCTCCTCATTGTTATGGTAATGCTGTACCTAAACCTCGCTATTAGAGGTCGACCGATTGATCGATTTTGCTGATTAATTGGCACCAATAACCGATTGCTGGAACTATCAGTCAAACTATCAGGCAAAAATCCACACCGATAGTTTTTCCCGGTTGCGTGGGCATCCGGGAAGTGTCCTCTGTCATTATACAGTACAAGAGTGGCCTCTAGAGGTGAAATAAAAAATAACACTGATGTCTTGTGGTGTTTGTTTTTGACACGGAAGACTACACTCCGCACGGAGCAGGTTGTGATGCGAATTGAAAATATCGACAACGAAAAGGAGTTATTAGGACCACCAACTCATTCGAATGTCACTCAGCAACCGTAAGATGACGTCAAATGACCTACAAAAAGAATGGTAAATGGCAGCTGGGGTGAAGTGCATGGCGAGGACGGTTCGACAGCTCCTAGGAGCCTCGTGCAAAGCAAGAAAAAAGCCCTTCATAAATGCAAAGCAAAGAAGAGCCATTCTGAGGTTTGAAAAAGTCTACAAGGCTTGGACTATAGAGGACTGGAGTAAGGTCAGTTTCTCTGATGAGTCCAATTTTCAGCTTTTCCCAACACCTGGTCATCTAATGTTTAGACATAGACCTGGAGAAGCCTACAAGCCACAGTGTCCTGCACCCACTGTGGCATTTGGTGGAGGATTGGTGATGACCTGGGGTGCTTCAGCAAGGCTGGAATCGGGCAGATTTGTCTTTGTGAAGGACGAATGAATCAAGCCACGTACAAGGTTGTCCTGGAAGAAAACTTGCTTCCTTTTGCTCTTACAATGTTCCCCAACTCTGAGGATTGTTTTTTTTCCAGCAGGACAGTGATCCATGCCACACAGCCAGGTCAGTCATAGTGTGGATGGAGGACCAGCAGATCAAGACCCCGTCATTGCCAGCCCAATCTCCAGACCTGAACCCCACTGAAAATGTCAGGAATGTGATCAAGAGGAAGATGGATGGTCACAAGCCATCAAACAAAGCCGAGCTGCTTGAATTTTTTGCACCAGGAGTGGCATAAAGTCACGAAACATCAATATGAAAGATTGGTGGAGGGCATGCCCAGATGCATGAAAGCTGTGATTGAAAATCAGGGTTATTCCACCAAATACTGATTTCTAAACTCTTCCTAGGTTAAAACATTAGTACTGTATTGTGTTGTTTAAAAACTAATATGAGCATCTTTTTGTTATTTTGACCAGTTGTCATTTTCTGTGAATAAATTCTCTAAATGATAATCATTACAATTAGAATTTTGGTAAAATGTTGTCAGTAGTTTATAGGATAAAACAAAAATTTTTACCAAAATACATGCCTATAAATAGTAAAACCAGAGAAACTGATAATTTCGCAGTGGTCTCTTAATGTTTTCCAGATCTGTATGTATGTGTATATATAAGTACTTATTTTTCATCTTTAAAATGATATCAACATCACATAGAGGGATAGTTTACATGTAATGGACAGCGAAATATTGCGTCATTTCGTTGGGTGCAGGCTGTTATGAATTGACAAATTTGCAGCTGATCGTTCACATCCGGAGTTAATGCAAGTACAGTAAGTTACACCGGTTTTGTCCCCACCACTAACTTGTGGCAGGGATGTATCTATTAGAAAGGAAGCATCTCTAGTATAGCAGAGTTTTTCATCTGTGATAACAGCAGTAAAGTGCACTATGTATGATTTCAAAAATAACACATTCCAGCACCCAATCACCACTTTGTATTCAAATACAAAACATATGGTAACAGATGTCACAGATATAGATTTGGTTTTATTGTGATGATACATAAGGAGGGGATTTTGAACTGTCTTCAAACACTGACCGTAGAATATAGGATTGTTCAGTGACTTTAAAATGTGCCACTGTTATAGGATGCCACCTTTGCATGCCAAGACAGTTCAGGAAATGTCTGCCCTGCTGTGTAGCTCTTCCCTGGGCAACTGTAACTGCTATTATTGTAAAATGGAAGGGTGTAGCAGCTCATAGAGGGGGGTCGCTGAGTGCTGAAGCATGTAGCACATAAAAACGTCTATCCTGTGTTGCATCATTCACTACAGAGTTGCCAACTGCCTCTGGAAGTAACATCAACACAAGTAACTGTGGAACTGGAGCTTCATGAATTGGGTTTCCATACAGGCTGAGCAGGTGCATAGAAGCCTAAGATCACTATGAGCAATGCCAAGAGTCCATTTTGGTTTGGGCTAATTATAGTGTGGTATAGTGGAATCATTAGCCAGAGGTCCATGAACCAGGTGGTTCATGAGCCAGGCAAAAGACTGCTTTCTGAGTTGGTGTGCTGAGGTTTGCTATTCTGTGACTGACAGAGACAAATTTAACAACACCACACTAGCTATCTCAGACACTATGGAATGTAAGGTAACAAGCTAAGCTAGCAAGTCACAGGCCCAAAGGAATATGATCCTGAAATTATGATGTTGTACAACACAGGATTGTAGCCTGAGCAATGAATTTTAATCAAATCCAAAAAAAAAGTGGCTTTTTGAGATATCAGAGTTTGATGTAACCCTTTGTGAAGCTGATTAAAGTAAGTTTGTACATCACAAAGTAAATTTTAGGGACAATGCAGTATTTCTTTGAGACTGGTATGTATACCTCCTTACCACCCATGCCCATATGTGAGTAAATGTATATAAAAAAGTTGTGATCATTTAAACATTATCAGGTGTTGCCCATCTTTGTCTAACTTTTATATATATATATATATATATCTTCATGTGTGTAATGTTGCAGCAGAAGGCAGAGAGCCCAGATGAGCTTGCTGAAATGGTTAATATGAATCTTGCACAGTTATGCTCTCTGCTGATGGCTCTGTGGGGCCAGTTCCTGGAAACAGTCTCCCTGAATGACAGTGTTAGGGCACTGATGGCCCAAGAACATCATATCCTTCGGGTAAGTCCACAAAACTTGAAAGGCATGTCCTCTTTATTATCAGTGCTGTAATTATGGCTAGCTTGACACAGTGGGGTTGTGATGATAGATTTTTTTTTTAAACTTGAAAAAATCTTACCGCAAGTTAGTAGTGAAATACAGATCGAAAAAGCTATTTGTAGATCCACTTTTTCTGCTGTTAGTCCCAGGTATTCTGTGGCAGGATGAATAATGTTCTTGTCTCCACTTTGCTGTAGGTACAGCGATTTTCTGAGGCTTTCTTTTGCCTTGAGCACCCTAGACAGGCTGCACTGGCCTTCCAGGAGTTGCAGTAAGTGTCAGGATGCCATTTGCTGTATATTGGGAATGCCATTTGTACCGATTCATTCACATGGACATTTGTTTGTATCTGAATAGTGCACATAGCCACCAGCAGATGACTGGAGTCATTAAGAACTCATCGTACTTTCTTTCTCTACCACCACTTCCTGTGGAATGTGCTGAACTAGATGGAGATGTCAACTCCCTACCTGTCATCTTTGAGGATAGATATCTGGAATCTGTTAAAGAGGGTTTGTGTATTATAAGAGTTAGCAAATTTCTGGTATAATGCAATTATACAGCAGCTTGCATATTATTTTGCCATTTAGACGGAGTTTTATATGTTATGAGATTATGCTGTATACTGTGTATACAGTTCCCACTGAAAGTATTTGAATGGCAAGGCCAAATCTTTTGTTTTTGCTATTCACTGAAGTGTTTGTTGCTCTCCATTCAGTGTCCTCTTCGGGAGGTAAAATGCATGAAAACCCAAAAGAAAAAGTTCTGCATATTGGGTTAAAATCTGGTGATTGACTTGACCAGTCTAAAACCTTTCACTTTTTAAAGACCTTTGTTGTGCTGCCAGTTTGTTTTGGGTCATTATCAAGTTCTTCCCAATTAGATAAACTGTCAGAAAGAATGTTTCTGTAGATCTCTGAATTATTTCTGCTACTACCACCATGCGTTAAATCATCAAAGATTACTGAGCCTGTTCCAGAAACGGCCATTATCAGCTTCAAAATGGCTTGAAACATAAGACCCAAGCCATGAAATTACCTCCACTGTTGGCCCATGAGCTTCTATGTTTTGGATAATGAGCAGGTCCTTTCTTTTTCCACACTTTAGTAGAAGTTAACTTTGGTTCCAGAACTTTTGTGGCTCATCTCAGTTTTTCTTTGTGAATTCCAATCTGGCCTTCCACTTCTTACTGCTGATGAGTGGTTTGCATTTTATGGTATGGCCTCTATATTTCTGCTCTTGAAGTCTCTTTTGAACCTTGTGAAACCTTACTCCACTTACTGTGGAGATTGTTGGTAATGTCAGTAACTGTTGTTTTTGGGTTTGCCTTAATATCTCTTACAATATTTGTTATCAGCAGGCCAACTGGTTTGATGTCTGGTTGTTAGTACACCAGTGGTTTCTTTCTTTTTCAAGACAAGCCTGATTGTTGTATTGGCTGTGTTCAATGCTTGTGCAATGACTGACTGATTTTCCATCTTTTTTCAGCTTCAGAATAATTTGCATTTATCCTTTAGACAGCTCTCTGGTCTTCATTTTAGTTAATTATTTTTAACAACACATATGAATAAAATAAAATTCTTTATAGGTGAAGCCCAGGCTCATACCAAGAGTAGACATTCAGATCTATTAATTGTTTAAACAATCACTCTAACAGGGCACACCTGGGCAACAAGAAAAACCGGTCAGTCATGTTCAAATATTTTTGATCACTTACAAAATGACTGGGTTTATGTTCTAATTTGTTTAACACATCTAGATGTAGATTTCAGGAAATCAAAGCTGAAATTTTCATGTTATCTTATATTCATCTTTTATTTTTTAGCAAAAACAAAAGAATTGACCTTGCTGTTACAACTTCAGTAAATTGCAATGTAGCCTCTGATATGAAGAATCTGAAATAGTTGATGTAATAGCTGATATGAAATTGAAATGGTTTCAATTTATTTTTGTTTTTTTCCCCAAAGATAATGATGGTCCATGGCTTGGTCTACCCAACCTAAGGAGTGGCTCTGGGCCTACTAAACCAGATAAACCAGTTCTAAAAGAGCTCCGTGTCGGCAGAGTAGGTGCTCTCAGTGCTTACCCAGAACTCCATCAAGTTGCTTTAGTCACTAACTGTCACAAGGAGAATGAGCCTCCTATAAAATCCAAGGCCAAGTCCATCAAATTGAGGAAGAACACTAAGACTGAGAACTCTAAAAAGCTGATCAGACAGTCCTCAAAGGACTCTGTGATTTTGACAGGCTACAAGAACCTGAAGGTCCTTCATGATGAACTAGATGGAAAGTCCAAAGGAGACTTTCAGTGCAGTCAGAAAGAGAAACAAGAATATTTGTCTGGAGATCCCAGCAGAAGATTAAGCTCCACGTCCAAATACTTGAATCATGATGACACAAGAACTTTCCCTATAGAACATCTTATGAATAACAGCCAGGCTAACACTAGCATTCAAAGTGACAGTTTCACAGATCTAAGTTCACAAGCACAGGCAGGTACTGGACCTGGAGCCACAGAGGGCAAAGCAACAGAAGGAGCCAATATTATGGTCATACCTGCTGGCCTCCAACATATTGAGTTCAAACATAGTGATACGAACCCCTACCAGGGAGATAAGGTCACTGTCTTATTTTCAAGCCCAAGTAATCGAACACAGACAAGGGGAGGCATCCCAGAGATTACACAAAAAGATTTCTGTGAGTCCAAGCCTCAACATGGAGAGAATGATGGTATCAGAGAGATCATGGATACGGGGTCAGATTGTGCTACCACACTGAGGAGTTACTGTTTACCAAGTGCAGCATCAAGACTCTCAGATTCAGGCATTGAGAGTGAGCCTAGTTCTGCCACATTGCTAGTACCAGGTCCTCAAACTGTTTCCAATTTTGCTGATATGAATCTAGATTGGGTCTCACTACATGTTAAGCAGACCACTACTAAGTGTCAGAGTGTTGCCTATAAGCCATCTCATCTCAGTATTGCTTCAAAAGGGTCCAATGGACCAGAAGGGCCAAACCCTGAGAGTACTAGTGGTGTGAGTGGTGTACAGTCTTCTCTCACCTCCATAAACTCACTTCCATTAGATGATGAGATGGAGGCTGAGGTTCCATGCCGATTATCCAGTGTCATTGTGCAGGAGCAGGCCTTGGTTTTCTCTGATAGATCTGATATCAGTATCCCTTTCCATGCCACCAGTCCAACCAGGTCCTTAGCTCACCAAGAAGCCTCCACCTGCCATGTTGATGATCCAGTGTTTCACACGGATGAAGCCTCTGTTCTTCTGTCCCTCTGTAAAGCTTTTGCTTCTCACAAGATATCTGATTCTACCAAGCTTGGAACCCCTGTGGGGCAAGATATAGGGCTGGGGGTTGGCATTGATATGCATATTGCAGCACACTCTAGTACATCAGCCACCAGTAGCACAGACTTGGTAAAGAAAGGCTTAGTAGAGAATTATTTTGGTTCATACTCAAGCACTGATATTTCTGAGATAAGCCCAGAGGAAACGCCAGCAATTATGCTGGGCATTCAGACAGGTGTCCATTCCACTGAAGAAGAAGAAGAAGTAGAAGATGAGCCAAACCATGAGATGATAGAAAATGGCTACTATGAGGAGACAGATGAGCCAGTCTATGTCATTGGTCTGCCAGAATTGAAGGGAAGAAGTGGAGAGGTGAATTGTTGTGGGATCTTAGAATGTAGGAGCCCTTTTTATGTGCATAGGAATTTGAGTATGCATTACCCCTGGATCTACCTGCAAACTCAACCCCCCAAACCACTGCGGACCAGTACAATTCTGCACTGGTATGAGAGCTCCCCTCCTGCCCAGATGAAAGTGTGAGTTTTCTCATTTTTATATTCCATTGTGTTGGTTATTCATTTACATGTTAAATCCGTTCGTGCCATTTAAGAAAAAAATGCGTGTTGTGTTTTTAGATCAGTTATGGTTATTTCCTTCATGATGTCCAAATATACATAAAGAATAAGTGGTTGATTTTTCTAGAACTTTTGCTTTTATCCGCATTTAATGCTTAAAAATCACAAGTATTTTGGTCATATCAATTCCTTCATTGTTGCTGTGGGGATATTGTGTGTTTTGTAGATTTGCCCAGGCAAGAGAAGAGCTGAAGAAGCTTAAGCTGCCAGGATTCCTGTACAGTGAAGTGGCTGAGTTGGCTTCAACTGTGCCATATTTTAGCCTGGAGGAGGATGAGAGCTGTGATGAGGGTGTTCACCTCATTGTGTGTGTCCATGGCCTGGATGGTGAGGCTAGACTCATAAATGCATGCTTGAGTGCTACAGTCAGGGGCAGACTTAGTGTGGTGGGGGTGCCTGAATTTGAACTATTGTTGGGGCCCTATACCTACACCATGATGTGAATCTACAACTGCTCCAGCCAGAAAATCAAGACAACACAAAACAGTAACTACTACAACAAAATCAAGTACTGTAGTTACTGAGCAGTGAGACACAGAGAGGCAGTGTCAACCCTAATGGATAGTAACTAAAGCACAGCAACTGAATCACAAAATAGAAACTGAGAGAGACGTGTGGTAAAGCTTAAGTTATAATTAATAGGTATCATAAGATAAGATTACAAAGGTGAGAAATTATTTATCAGAAATGTGTGTTCATTAGAAAGAAAATGAAAGAGATTACAATGTACCAAATGGTACAACTTGTTTTGGTGCAACATTGTCAACCTTGCAGAAAATATCACAATGACATCGGATTATCAAACAATTTATGATTACTTGGTACCCCCAATTGTATCTGATTACCATTTTTCTGTTTCACTCTCACTGTCCATGCACTGAAGGTGCCGTAACCCTATTCCTTTTTGTTTGGGTTTTTCTTATCAGGGGTCCAAGTGCTGAAACACTGCTGCGATAGCTTTTCTTGGGATGTTTTTCTTCCTCTTATTATTATTAATTTTCTCACATAAAACTAATTGTGCAGCCAAAACCATAATGCATGCCGGCATGTGACTTTTGGTAGGTACAATATATCAAAAACTACTAAAATGAATTAACGAATTTTTTCCTCTTGGTGGGACTATAGTGCAAGCTTTTTTTGGCACATTTCTCAAGGTGTACATTATAAATTCTTCCTCTTATTCCTTGGCTTCAGCCAAATTCATGCCCATTAATTTCTGTGATGGTTTTTTTGCTAATTTTTATTAGCATAAATGACAACCTAATCAAAGGATTTTGGGCCGGTATTCACAAAATTGGTGTTAAACTACTCAGCAGAGTGTGATCCTCAATAATTATCAAAAATATGTTGAGATTTTTCCACAATATGTCCACTACATACCAATTGATTCTTGGGGGGTGGAGCCTAATTTACTTCTGATTTCATGCATGAATTCATACAAAACATAAGTCATATACAGGACAAAATTCTGAAGCCATATGTAAAGCTTGGGGTGTGGCCATACAAGAGGGGCAGAGCAAGGCCAGTCAAACTCAAGTTTGATATACTGCATCTTTAAACTAATCTGTAAGTGGATCTTTGATGATCTGATTAGTTAAAAAAAAACATGGGCACCATGTTACCTGCACATATACATCAGTGTTGGGAAGTTACTTTAAAACTGTAGTTTTTCAAGCTCTTTATGCAAAATTTTAAAGATAATTCAGAACAATTATGAATTTATAGTCTTGTTTTATTATGGACTACAATTATGAAAATAAAAATAAAAAATACAGTTAATACTGAATAACTATATTAGACTGAAAGTGAAAGATTTAAGTGAGACAGTATGTGTCAAGTGAGACAATCAAAGTGAGATTTTAATTATTGTTTAACAATAAACTGTTCATTGATTAAAAAATGTAACCAATTAATCACACAATTTATTGTGATTAATCATAATGAATCTTTTTTTCTTCTTAAGACAAGCTTTTTAATAATGGATATTTAAATGTAAAATCACATAAATAATGTAGAATCAACACAAAGGAAGTATGTTTAATTTCGATTAGTATTGTTTAATAGCATCTTTTTTTTTTTTTTTTAAGCTTGTAACACATATTTCTCCTGTGAACTTATATGCACTAATATGCATTAATATTAACAACAAAAAATGTGTTCCAAAGTCGAGTGTTTTTAACTATCCAATTAGCCAAAGCATTTGTTACCTTCCCATGTACCGGTTTCATTATTCGCCCGCAAGTACCGCACTCCTGTAATATAGATTGGCGAAGCCTCATTTAGGTAGTTTCGGTGTGGTGTTTTGCTCTGAGGTGTTATGTCAAAGAATTACTTCTGTAGTAATTCAATTCGGCTTTGCAAACTGTGCTGATTACTTTTGTTTTCTCCAAAGATCCGTGGGTAGTTTTTAAAAGTGGAACTTTCTGTAGGGCTTGACATTAACCATTGTCCTTTAGACAAATAAATTTGTCATTCACTTGTCTAAATAAATAGGTTATTTGCCCGGAGAGAAAAAAGGGCATTCATTTTAATTTTGGTGTAAATATAATTATTTAGAAGCAATATACTCTCATTAGTCTACTATCAGCTCATAACACTTTATTTGAGCCATTCCAGATTAAACAGCACCACACCAAACAGTGATGTAGCTGGCAACAGCACTGTTGTGGTCCTGGAAAGAAGCAAATGCATTAACTTAATTTTTCAAATCATTTTTGCTTTCATGTTGTGTTGGTGGCGTTTGCTTTTGTCATGGGACAGAAGTGTATCATGCCTGAAGGCACTTGTCCCCTTGACTAATGAACATGAGCTGAAATAGAGCAATACTTCACTTTATTAAAATTACAATATAAAAATATTAGCTACTTTTTCTAGTTGTATAACAAGTTACTTTAAATTCACTAAGAGTTACATTCTCAAGCAACATGTCAAAGTTTCTGTTTCTATGTTGTCTAAAATTACGAAAGACAACTTAATAGTACATATGCAATAAACTAGATTCTCTGTGGCAGAAAAGTAAACTTACACTGGCTGGTGATGTATAGAGCTGTTTATCCCCCCGGGTAGGGATAAATTTTTTAATAAATAACCTGTTGGATTCTGTGGTCCTTTTTGTTGAGTTTGATGCTTTACCAGTTTTCATTTAAAAAATAAAAATGCAGCACTTCGCTGCTGTTGACTGAGGTAAAGTTTCCGGGTAAAGTTTCCAAACACCTTTTCGGGGTGGCTGTGGCTCAGTTGGTAGAGCGGGTTGTCCACTAATCCTAGGGTTGGCGGTTCGATTCCCGGCCTGCATGACTCCACATGCCGAAGCGACCTTGGGCAAGAACCCCACTGAACCCCAAGATTCTCCCGATGGCAAGTTAGCACTTTACCATTTAAAGTTGAATCGTATCTGATTGGTCAAGCACATTTTATTATTTATATATATATATATATATATATATATATATATATATATATATATATATATATATATATATATATATATATATATATATATATATATATATATACATTGTATTTGGACCTATATCATTAAAGCAACAGAAATAGCCATCTATTTTCCTTACCACTTATCCTACACAGGGCCACAGGGAGCCTGGGCCTTGGGGCACGAGGCAGGGGACACCCTGGACAGGGGGCCAGCCCATCACAGGGCACAATCGCACATATACGCACAAACACTACGGATAATTTGGAAATGCCAATCAGCCTATCATGCATGTCTTTGAACTGGGGGAGGAAACCCCACACATAGGGCGGAAGCGGGAATTGAGCCCCCAACCCTGGAGGTGCGAGGCAAGCGTGCTGACCACTAATCCACCATTCCAACCGTGGTTTTTTTGTTTATTTGTTTTTCTTTTTTTTTTAAAATAAGAAGCTTTAACAGTTTTTTTCCTACACTCAAACAACAGGTAACAGTGCAGATTTAAGGTTGGTGAAGACCTACTTAGAGCTGGGCTTGCCTGGAGCTCGTATAGACTTCTTAATGTCAGAGCGCAACCAGGTAACTAACCATTCATCACCAATGTTAACTGTTGTTTTTGTTTTGTATTTTTTTTACTGTAAAAAAAATGTAAGTGTTCTTAGTATGCAAAGTATAATGTCTTTTTGTTTTTACCATCTCAGAATGACACTTTTGCCGACTTTGATTCTATGACTGACCGACTTTTGGATGAAATTGTACAATATATACAAATCTACAATCTCACAGTTGCTAAAATAAGGTAAAAAAAAAAAAAAATTAAGGTGAAACTTCAGAATTCATGTACATAAGTTTTGGGGTTTTTTTTCTTTTCTGTATTATCAGTTATACATAAATGCTACTGCATTTAAATATTTTTTAAAAATAGTTTGTAGTAACAGCCATAACTTGACACACATTTGTTGTTCACAAAGTATGATCCACTTTTCTAGGTGTGTCCTGCATTCTGTGGATGTGGCCATTTTATGTTGAGTCTACTGAACTGTCTAATAAGACATTCCTACATGTTCATATTAATTCGTATATTATTCATGTCTATTCATGCTGTGTAAATGTGTGTTTCAAAACCACATTAACTATGATTAACTGTCATTAATTATGATTATTTTCCAGCTTTGTGGGTCATTCTCTGGGAAATCTGATAGTGCGCTCCGTATTGACAAGGCCCAGGTTTAAGAGCTATCTTAACAGACTTCATACCTTCCTTTCACTGTCTGGGCCACATCTTGGCACCCTCTACAACAGCTCAGCCCTCGTCAATACTGGTACAACTAAATCTAGCCATCAGTGCACTGAACGCAGCAGAAAACAGAAAAAGACATTTCATCAATTAGGTTTATAATAGAATATTATGAAATGATCAGAAACATTTAAAGGCTAACGCTTGTGCATATCTTGATGAATGAAAATTCCTTCTACTTTTAGGACTGTGGTTCATGCAAAAATGGAAGAAATCTGGCTCACTATTACAGCTGACTTGCCGTGATCACTCAGACCCTCGGCAGACATTTCTCTACAAGCTAAGCAAGAAAGCTGGTTAGTATTACTCCTTGAGGCATGCAGAGTTTATGCTGGTGTTTTTTTGTTTGTTTTTTAAACTTACTGGACTTTTTGTACTCTCTGTGGTACAGGTCTTCAGTTTTTTAGAAATGTGGTGCTGGTAGGCTCACTACAGGACCGTTATGTGCCCTATCACTCCGCTCGTATTGAGATGTGCAAAACAGCCTTAAAAGATAAGCAGATGGGTGAGGCCAGCATTTCTTCACTTGTCCTTTAGGAATTTGTTTTATTAGTGTCTGATATTAAAAGTTGCCATACAGTGGTGCTTGAAAGTTTGTGAACCCTTTAGAATTTTCTATATTTCTTCATAAATATGACCTAAAACATCAGATTTTCACAGGAGTCCTAAAGAACTTAGAGCTTCACATACATAGCTGTGAGTGGCAAAAGTAATATTGGACCATTTTCCTCAATAAATAAATGACAAAATATATTATTTTTGTCTCATTTGTTTAATTGGGTTCTCTTTATATACTTTCAGGACTTGTGTGAAAATCTGATGACATTTTAGGTCATATTTATGCAGATATATAGAACTCTAAAGGGTTCACAAACTTTCAAGCACTACTGTACATTGTACATTAATGAATCTTAATCCCCAGGGCCAGTGTATGCTGAGATGATTGAGAACTTGCTAGTACCTGTGCTTCAGAACAAAGACTGTAACCTGGTCCGATACAATGTTGTGCATGCGCTGCCCAACACAGCCAACTCTTTAATAGGCCGGGCAGCCCACATTGCTGTTCTGGATTCTGAAATATTCCTGGAGAAGTTCTTCCTGGTAGCTGGACTAAAGTTCTTTCAGTAGCTGGTTAGATCAGGAGAAGATGGCACAAATACCTCCCCACGTTGAAATAGACGTTCTCAATGACCGGTCAACTCTCAATGGACTATATTTTGTTCTTAATATTTAGTTTTTATTCAGCTCATCATAAATCTAGTATTCATGATTTGAATCTTTGTTGTGCCATTTAAAAAAATAATTTTTAATATTCTGTTAATCATGAAAATATTCAATTGTACATGTGTTTCAGTGTTAAGTTAAATATATTTTTATGTCTAATGGGGAAAAAAGTTTTAAATTTGTTTAGTTAAACCTTGTTGGTACTGAACTGGAAATTTAGCTGCTAAAGAATTCAACATATTTGGTATAGCTTACTGAAGGGCCACTTTTGTTGCCAATGTTCATGTTCAACAGAACTTAAACATATCAGGTGTATCTGCTACCCAAACTGTTAGATATTTTGTAAATGATTAGTCATTTAAGCACATGCATTTTGTCAAACCAGCCTTATACTTTGGTTTGCTTTTATATGATGTCTTGTTCAGCCTTTGCAATGTCATGCACAACCTGGTGTTGGATAAAAGAATGTAGCATGTTAACATTTTACATGCGCTGTCCATATTTAAAAGTTATTTTAATTTGTTTCAGTTCAGTACAAGAAATTCTAGTTCAGTATTTTTTGTTTGTTTGTTTTCAAGTTTAATTTGTTACTGGGTGCTAATTTATGCTTATAAGCAAGAAATGTAAATGAAATGTCAATTTTATTATTCACCAAAATGTTTTTTTTTCTATAATGGACCTAAACATCATTAAATAAATCAAATTAAAGTTTTTCTATCTTTTCCTTTGTGACCATTAATAACCATTGAAGGTGACTCGAATAAAAATGCTGCCTTACATGAATTTCACTGGATAACCAGGTAACTGACCTTTCATCAGGTTAAATGTTTATATACTTGTTTATATATAAATGTTTATATATACTTTTATATACAAAAAAATAAACATCTTTTTTTTTTCCAGGAGATTGTATTTAAAATATAATTTTGTAAAACCTAAATAAGCTTTACAGATCTTTTATTAGAACGGGTTTAAACAGTGTTTTTCATGCTTGTTCAATGAAACATAAACAATTATTTCACATGCACCTGTGGAACATTCCTAAGATACGAACAGTTTACAGGCAGTAGGCAATTATGGTCACAGTTACAATAACTTAGGACACTAAAGAGACCGTTCTACTGACTATGAAGAACACCAGAAGAAAGATGCTTTGGGTGCCTGCTCACCTGCGTGAACATGCCATAGGCCTGCTGCAGGGAGGCATGAGGACTGCAGATATGGCCAGATGATAATGTCTGTAATGTAAGATGCTTAAGACAGTGCTATATGGAGACAGGAAGGACACGTGATTGTCTTTGCAATGGAAATTTACATATAACCGTGTGTGTCCCCCAGACACGATCAAGATCTTGCAAATGCCTTTTTGGAAGAGTTGGGTAACATCTCACAGCAAGAACTCACAAATCTTGTGCAGTCCATGAGGCTGAGATGCACTTTAGTGTTTATAGCCACACCAGATACTGCCTGTTAGTTTTGATATTGACCCCCCGCTTTGTTCATAGACTCATTATTCCGTCTTTGTTCGTCAAATGTCTGTGAAACTTGTTCAGTTTGTCTCAGTTGTTGAATGTTTTATGTTAATACAAATATTTACACACGTTAAGAAATTTGCAGGAAATAAAAGCAGTTGAATGTGAAAGGACGTTTCTTTTTTTTGCTGAGTAAATATTATTAATATATAAACCACTGCTAACCCAGAAGAACATTAAGGCTTATCTGAATTTTGCCAAAACACACCTTGATTGTCCTCAAACCTTTTGAGAGAATGTTCTGTGGTTTGATGAGTTGAAAATGGAACTGTTTGGAAGACAGGAGTCCTGTTATATCTGTAAACCAAACACAGAAGTCCACAAAAAGATCATCATACCTACGGTCAAGTATGGTGGTGGGTGTGATGGTGTGGGGATGCTTTGCTGCTTCAGGGTCAGGGCAACTTGCAACAACTGAGGGAAACATGAATTCTGCTTTCAACCAGTAAATCCTAAAGGAGAATTTCTGGTCTTCTGTCTGTAAGTTGAAACTCAGGCTCACCTGGATTATGCAGAACAACAATCAGCGTAGAAGCAAGTGAAAGACTGATCTCCAGTTATTGGAAATGTTTGGTTGCAGTTATTGCTGCTAAAGGTGGCACAAACAGATTTGAAGTTTAATTTTTTTTACATTGGCAAGAGGTGTTGGATAATTGTTTCGCTTCAGTAAAAAAAAAGTGAAATCTGTATTGTGTTTGCACTCAGGTTGGCTTTGTTTTCTGTAGCATGAGATTGAGTTTATATATACACACATTTTTATATATATATATATATATATATATATATATATATATATAAATATATATATATATATAAATATATATATATAAATATATATATATATTTATTTATTTATATATATATATATTTATATTTATATATATATTTATATATATATATATTTATATTTATATATTTATATATTTATATATATATATATATATATATATATATATATATATATATATATATATATATAAATATATATATAAATTATATTGTGTGTGTACAGAAGAATTCTGTGTTTATCAGTGGTCCATGCATAACAATCCTAGAGCCTGTGCTCGTCAACACATGATAAAATGAAGGACAATTGTGTCGAGTTTATGCTCGGAATAAAATCTACCGGAAGTCCAAAATGGGCAGCAGTTTCTTTCGCACCGCTTTTCATCACCACAGTCAACCAGCAAGTGTGTAAATACTGCTAAGGAGCCATTCTGATGACATGAGTAACACTGAAAATCTGCTTGTCTCAATTTGCCAATCTCACAAACCGCCATCTTTTATTTATCACGCAAAATGACCTGAACCTGCGACTTGCTCATGTAGACACTGCAGCTTTGGGTGCCAGTAAATTAATAATAATGTTAACGCTACAAGGTGGTGTTTAATTCAAACTTCTTTATTGAAGAATTCCTCACCAATCATAATCAAGAGCAGAAACTTTTCAGTCTGTAAACATACAGTACACTGCCGCTCTCCTTCACTCTCTTCACCAACTCTAATAGACAGGCACTTCATTTAAGCTCATGGTTGATATCACTAGAAAAATCAACTTCAATTTTCATGTTTACATTTAATCTCCCAAAAAACAATATTATCAGCAGATATGGCAACACTGTACTGTGGGAACCCATCTAAAAGGAACAATTGATAAACAAACAAACAAAAAAAATGTAAAGACAGAAAATATGCTTAGTTATAAATAAATCATTTAATATAAAAAATATAATAAATTCATAAAATATAAATCAAATTATTTTCTTTTTCTAATATGGATTTTTGTCTTAGTCTACTTTTAATTAGGACTCTTTATTGTTTAAGTATTGTTTAAATATTAAAAATAAATATTTTGTTTGTTTCTTTATCAAATAACCAACAGTATTTGTCATATTATTTTAATTCAATTAAGAGTGATCATGAGCAGATCGCTTACATTTAACCGTTTATGACAGACCTCCTGATTAAACAAAAAAAGATTGGTATCTGGATCGGTCTCGGTTGAGCACGATGACAATAAATCTGTATCGGCTGTAAAAATCCTTATTCCGAGCATCAGTAATGATCACCATTAAACGCATAAAACGCTTTGCATCTTGCGGGTAAATGAACTCACCCAATCACATCCTATATGAAATTATTCAGATATATACACAATATACGCAGAGCAGTTTGAGAATTGGCTTTGGAGAATTTGGGAAATGGCTAATAGTCTAGCTTTAGATATATTTAAGAGGAGCAAACTTCAAAGAATGAACCTTGAGGTTTTTTGTATTTGTTTACAAGGTGGAACAGGTTAACAGTTGTTGTTTTTTTACATACAGCCTGTAAAAGTTAACTGAAAATATTAAATTTAGTTTATCAGAAGGTAACTTAATTTGTCATGGCTCACACTATGTTCTGCTGGCCCAAATTTAGCCTATTACCCAAAGACACTTAAAATTCAACATAGAAGCAAATACTCACATCTGTGAACCCATTTGGAGCATCCTCCGGGGATCAGGGGTTGCTTGTTCTTGTAGTCAGCTGCTGCCTTGTAGTCAGCTTCAGCCATTCTCTCGCTGCTCCTGGTCTCTCACCTCTGGGTGAACACCTCCCCCCATTGAGGTGGTAACGCCTCACCCATAACAATGCACCCAGCTCTTTTCCTGTGAATAGATAGCTTCATACATAATAGTTAGTTGTCTCATATATGTTTTTTGATCCATCTGCAATTACTCCAGTGGCAGTCCTTCATAAGGAACAGACACAGACATGGGTCGACCCGTAAGCAATTCATGCGGTGTTAGATACATATTGCTGTTAGTCTGTATGCGATAGGTCATTACTGCAAGAGGTAGAGCATCTTCTGAAATATGTTTAGTATCAGCACAAATTATGTTAAACTTGAGATGGTATGCCAGATCTAGGACCTATCCCTGGTCAAGGAAAAAAAAATTTTGAGCACAAATATCACACTCAGATTATCCTCCACCGTTGCCTGTAAGTACAGAGATCATTCCTCTACCTTCCCCCTCGCACACTGGTTAAAATCATGGGCATCTGTAATACATACAGTGCAAAGTGCAGAAGGCACAATTAGAATTCAATTAATTATTTGCTCGGTATGTTAAAGTGGCGTTCCAACTTATTCTAAAACCTCACTGCATTCGCACAACTCCAAAACGATGACACAATCTATGGGCATAAACGTCAGTATTTATCTATATATTTATATATTAGCAGTTCTACCCTTAACCAGGTTGCACTCTGTAGTGATAGCTTTTAATTCAGCCAATTGGGCAGATCAGGGTGCTCATAATGTTTGTGAAATTTCAGACTCGAAACTTTTAAGCTCGAGGAAATATGAATCTCGGCTAGGCAATCGTGAGTGTTCTCAGTGACTGGCTCCACAGAATTAATTAGGCAATACAACACTACAGTTGGTGTGTTAGGCACACTAATAGGTTTAAGAGTTTCATTTTGGATGGCACATAGACTAACCCAATATCCCCATATCCTGTTCTTTCAAAATAGAAATGACCTGGTGTGATGAGTGTAAGATCGATGTGTGAGAGAGCAATTTTCCCAGTGATCTGCACTAAGCGAGCATCTCCAGCCGCAGCACGCACCGTGCTGGCAATCCTTGTGCCACCAAATCCAATGTTTTCAATACATAAACTACAGCCCTGCAAGTGCCCCACACTCCTGAGCCGGGACCGACCAGTGGTGTCCCCCCTTTCAGTCACATGTAAGACACAGTCTTTGTTGACGTTTGCCAGCCATAGTACAGGTGCAGAGCATAAGTCCATTCAATGTCAGGCTGGTCCAAAGAACACCCAGATCTCAGGATTTTGTCATGTAGAGAGCAATCAGTGATCCACAGCAGACCATACTTGATAACGTCCAGGAACATTTGTTGTGCTTTATGGGGCGGAGGATGACCCCAATCATGTCCTGTCGGCCTTGGGAGCGTGCAAGGGAGTCTATGACCACAGAGGAGTACACTGCAGGGGAGCCCACAGCCCCCGAAGGAGACGCTCCCAGGTGTACTACTGATCTAGGAATGTTACGGGAAGTAATGGCCTTGAGCTCTCACATGCAGTCACTTGGAAAAAGCGCTGATCAATAATAATATCATGTGGAATGGAATGGGTTACAGTAGGGACATCTTATATATATAAAATATATATATATAGATATTCTATATACAACATACTATAAGTAATGGAGCTACTGGGATGACTAATTAGTTGACTGTGCAACTTTTGTGTAAAATGCCATCCTCTTCCAGCCTTACACATTGGTTACTGGGTGGGTTGTATTGCAGAACTTATCGCAGTTGTTATCACAGCTTGCTGTAATAATGCTAGACTAAGTGGGCATGTTCCTTCATCCTTTTCTGAGGATTGAAGATATTGTTTACAGGGCACAGGATGACTATACTTCACTTTAGCTTATTACAGTGTACATGTTACTTGCCGTGCTTCAACCTTATGTAGCCCATAATGTGCCCGGTATGTTAGCGAGTTCAGGATGAGGGGTGCCATCATCACTGTCCACTTTGGAAACTGGAGACAGACAACTGGGAACACACAGTTGCAAAACCCATCATTAAATGTTCAATTTATGCCCCAGATCTAGGCCTATTACAAATGGTGAATACTTTTCAAGTGATTCACTGTATACTGATTTTAATAATGCAGAAAGCCATTAAACATTCAAAATGAGGAGACTTCTGATGTTTACAGAGCACACACATTGTTCGATATAAATCAATCACAAGGCCCTGATTGTGTGGAGTCCGTATTTCTAAACTTAGCAGCTGATATTATTTCATCTCTTTTAACTTATCTTTTTAATCTTTCATTAGACAACGGGGTTATACCAGAAGTTTGGTAATCATCTTTTTTTATTTATTTATTTTTTTATTAAACCAGGGAAATCCCACTATATTAGATCATTACAGTCCAATCCCAAAGCCTCCTGTCCTATGTCCCTCTTAGGAAGTCTTTTCAGTGAACCGTTGACATGTTATCAGTTTGCAAAAAAGTCTAAGGTCATATAAACATATCATCACAACAGCTGTTTTGAAAGTCCTAAAACAATGTCACGGTACTTTCTGCACTTCCCTGTTTGTCGATTTATCAAAGGCTTTCGACACAGTGGATCATGAAATATTGCTGCAGAGATTAAATAATGTTGGTCTGTCAAATCATTTAAAAATTATTGAAGTAATCTCAACTTCTCTAATCAAAGGAATAACACCTCTCATAAAGGGGTCTTCCACTCTCATGCTTAGTCAATCTGTAAAAGAGTTCTAGTCTGTTGACTTTAAAAATACAAACCCAATTGGCAAAGATTCATTCTTATCCCTTCCTGATTTCCTTTCTTAATATCCTTCTGGTGCATGAAAAACAAAATCCTTTAGTCTAGGACTATTTGTGATGCACACTAACCTAACATGTTAATATCCCATCTGTGCTAAAGAGTGATAATCCCAATAATACAGAACTAAAATAGAGTAAATGAGGTTGAGATCTAGACATGTATTTACAGTTCCCCAATCACTTTTATTCCACTAATTTTTATTCAAAACATCCTAGTGAATTTGGTTTTATGTGTACAACAATAGTGTTTCGTCTAAATGGTAGACATGCATGCACCCCTTTGTCCCTTATTAACTTATAACTGTACCACACTCAAAATATCACTCAGACCCTTCATACATGACATTTAAATTTTGTTTACTTTATTTTAATATGTCTAATTAGGAGTAATGTGAATATGTATTTAACTTAGTCTAAAATAAAATTGATCATCTATGAGCTTTGTTTCAATTTACCACCAATTTGTTTCCTTGGCTGAGCGCCCATTTGTGAAAAGGCATAAGATTCCTTCTAGAAATTTTTCCATTTCATTTAAACTGTATTTGACCATATTAAGGTAGTGTTAAATCTACTCATGTCACAAACCACATTTCCCATCCTGCACTGTGGTCCACAAGCATGGCTGCCATGGACTGCAATTCCCAGATCACACACACCTGCATCCAGTTCACAGCTCAGTCACAGCTACCATATAAAGATTTATCAATTCACAGATTGTGCAGTACAAATCACTTCAAACTACACTGTTGCAAAGAGACTGTAATTAAACAAACTCACATCAGCACAACATGTCAGCAAAAGGAACCATTATGCAAGGCTGCCTAATCCAGATATTCGTACTCCCTGCAAAACCCGAATTCCACATTAAGTAATCACCACCTTATTCTAATGTTACGGACTCAGATATCACATCTGTAACAGGCGTACAACACCTTACAGAGAGTTTAAAATGTGCAGACTACTACTGCCATCTGATCTTACTAATTATTCATCACTGGACATAACCAGCATTTAAAGAGAAAATATGCAGAAGTTATTCATCATTATGCAACATGAATACCACACGCCAGAAGAACTCACACTTACACTGCTTAACAATGTATAGACACGTACCCGTATAGGAATCACAGATACACAAATTAGTTATGGTTATTCCAGCTCTTGTTAGTGAGTCAGTTCATTTGACTTACTTACATTTAATACTGCTGTGAAGGTACAGTGCTCTCTAAAACCAAATGTTTAGGCTCAACATTATCTCAACAGGGGGGATGTGACTTAGCCTGATACGGATCACATTGCACATGTCTCACTTCGGTCCTTGTGATTTGGCCACAGAGTTAGGCAGAGACTGTAACCTCGGGTCTGTTTTACTTTTCAGGTTTTTATTAATTTGTTAAGTACATCACTCACAAGGAACAGGTTCAAATGTCAGCTGATCAATTTTATCATTAGTCAGGCAAAGATGTTGATATGCCTGTGCAGAAGAAACAACGTGGCACAACACATAAACTGCCATTAAAGTTCTCTCCGAACTGATAATATCAAAAAATACTGATTGATTTGAATTTTTACAGAAATATGTTTAAGCATATATTTTATATATATATATATATATATATATATATATATATATATATATATATATATATATATATATATATACAGTATCTCACAAAAGTGAGTACGCCCCTCACATTTTTGTAAATATTTGATTATATCTTTTCATGTGACAACACTGAAGAAATGACACTTTGCTACAATGTAAAGTAGTTTGTGTACAGCTTGTGTAACAGTGTAAATTTGCTGTCCCCTCAAAATAACTCAACACACAGCCATTAATGTCTAAACCTAAGTGAAAATGTCCAAATTGGGCCCAAAGTGTCAATATTTTGTCAATATATAACCATTATTTTCCTGCACTGCCTTAACCCTCTTGGGCATGGAGTTCACCAGAGCTTCACAGGTTGCCACTGGAGTCCTCTTCCACTCCTCCATGATGACATCACGGAGCTGGTGGATGTTAGCGACCTTATGCTCCTCCGCCTTCTGTTTGAGGATGCCCCACAGAAGCTCAATAGGATTCAGGTCTGGAGACATGCTTGGCCAGTTCATCACCTTCACCCTCAGCTTCTTTAGCAAGGCAGTGGTCGTATTGGAGGTGGGTTGGGGTCGTTGTCATGCTGGAATCCTGCATACTGATTATGCTCTGCTTCAGTATGTCACAGTACATGTTGGCATTCATGGTACCCTCAATGAACTGTAGCTCCCCAGTGCCGGCAGCACTCATGCAGCCCCAGACCATGACACCCCCCCCACCATGCTTGACTGTAGGCAAGACACTTGTCTTTGTACTCCTCACCTGGTTGCCACCACACATGCTTGACACCATCTGAACCAAATAAGTTTATCTTGGTCTCATCAGACCACAGGACATGGTTCCAGTAATCCATGTCCTTAGTCTGCTCGTCTTCAGCAAACTGTTTGCAGGCTTTCCTGTGCATCATCTTTAGAAGAGGCTTCCTTCTGGGACGACAGCCATGCAGACCAATTTGATGCAGTGTGCGGCGTATGGTCTGAGAACTGACAGGCTGACCCCCCACCCCTTCAACCTGTGCAGCAATGCTGGCAGCACTCATACGTCTATTTCCCAAAGACAATCTCTGGATATGACGCTGAGTATGTACACTCAACTTCTTTGGTCGACCATGGCGAGGCCTGTTTGGAGTGGAACCTGTCCTGTTAAACCGCTGTATGGTCTTGGCCACTGTGCTGCAGCTCAGTGTCAGGGTCTTGGCAATCTTCTTGTAGCCTAGGCCATCTTTGTGTAGAGCAGCAGTTCTTTTTTTCAGATCCTCAGAGAGTTCTTTGCCATGAGGTGCCATGTTGAACTTCCAGTGACCAGTATGAGGGAGTGTGAGAGCGATGACCAAATTTAACACACCTGCTCCCCATTCACACCTGAGACCTTGTAACACTAACAAGTCACATGACACCGGGGAGGGAAAATGGCTAATTGGGCCCAATTTTGACATTGGGTGTACTCACTTTTGTTGCCAGCGGTTTAGACATTAATGGCTGGGTGTTGAGTTATTTTGAGGGGCCAGCAAATTTACACTGTTACACAAGCTGTACACTCACTACTTTACATTGTAGCAAAGTGTCATTTCTTCAGTGCTGTCACATGAAAAAAGATATAATCAAATATTTACAAAAATGTGAGGGGTGTACTCACTTTTGTGAGATACTGTGTATATATATATATATATATATATATATATATATATATATATATATATATATATATATATATATATATATATATATATATAAAGTCACATTGACTTTAATGTGTGGTGTGAAATTTGATAACTAAAAGATTGTATAAAGGTGCAAAAAATTATATTATTATTGTCATTTTGGGGCCTTTTAACTAACCAACACATTCATAATTTATGGACTATAAATGAAAGGTCCAAATGGACTGACTCACTCATTTCTCAACAATAGCCTGAAAATGCACACTTTTTCCCCACCTCCAGCCTTCCCTGGATCACACAATCTGGGAATATGTTTTTATATATTTACTAGAAATTCTTATTTACACAATAGGCAGTCTGGCAAAGGTCTAAAATATTTACAATGTTTTTGAATGCTCCCCAATTTTTAAAACATTCATACAGCAATTATTGATACCAAAGTAATTATAATACTCACAGTCACACCCGACTCACAGAAAGTCTGTACCCGATTCAAAACATTCAATGACAAAGCAGAAGAGCGCTGAAGAGTGCACGCACACCATATTCTCTTTTCACACACACTCCCTGCGCAGATAAGGTCCGATAGGGACACACATACCTTCCTTTGTATCAACAACGCCTGCAAGCTCACATACACATATTATATTCACACACTATTACACATATTTATGTTATTACATACACACAATTGAGGTTTCAGAGTATAAAGCACCTTCACACCAGCTCCGTATGTATGAAGCTTACAGTCATATAAATTAAATGCAACTTTCTCCGAAACTAATTTTCAAAGCTTATCAAACACACATATCTCCTTATGTATGGAGCTCATGTTCAGAGCACTAATGAATACATTTTTCCCTGTCTCCAAAACTAAGTTTCAGAGCTTATCGCACATGCATGCACGCTCTCACACCACACTCATATTATAAGCACACACATTTGTTATTACACATTCATACACCGGGCACGCTGGGTCCGTTCCCTAAGTTGCGTGACCCGGACCTGGGCCCAGAATTTATACCCCTCTCTATACAGACCTGGACTCAATCCAGCGGTATTAGGGGTCCCCCGCCAATGCAGCCGCCACCTCTAGTGGCCAGTATGTGGTTTTGAGGTCTCATTTCCACCTGCCTCTATCCAGCCCTGGAATCTTTCATCAGCGGTATTGCAGGACTTTCACTCACACAACACATATACAATTCCAATAAACAACCTTATACAGCTTATACATAACCCTTATACAATCACATATCGGTTCACACTTCTCTTACCTTTTCTCACTCACTCAAGGTTCTTTTGGAGACCAACTTTAGTCCTTCTTCCCACCCTAAAGTTGGAGTTGTTTGGAGAGCCTGTCTTAGGTCTACAAAGGCTACAAAGGTCTACAAAGGCTCCCCCCTCGTAACAACAGATCACTAAAACAGAACTTTGAAATAACAGTCGTCTGCAATACCTTTTTCCCCTACACAGCCTATCTGTTGCTTAGAGAGTGAAGTCCCACGGGAGAGATTACAGACATAATATAGATCTTAACCCAGTCCCATCTGGGGTGCCAAATGCTGGCCCAAATTTAGCCTATTACCCAAAGACACTTAAAATTCAACATAGAAGCAAATACTCACATCTGTGAACCCAGTTGGAGATAGAAAAAAAGACACCAGCCGTGAGAGAGAAGAAGCAAGGGTCCAGATTTTATTTCCACCTCATGAGATCCACACCAATGAGAACTCTCAGAAGTGATCTGACACCTGGAGTTCAAGCTCCAGTATTTATACTGTATTTACACAGTAGATAACCAATATATTTTAGAAAGACTATGATTTCAATACCAATACGGTTAAAAAGAGCTCATCTACATTACCATGATGTTTAAAAAAAGGCTTATCAAATTTACCATGATGTTTTGAAAGAGGCTTATCAAATTTACCATGATGTTTTGAAAGAGGACTTTCTGACTACCATTAGGATTGAAAGTGGGAGAGAGAGAAAACAATTTTAGAGAGACCTTAGTCTCATGTTGTTATCTCATAATGTTACGTGTGTGCATTGGGGCCTTTGTGTGTGTTATGCCTGCACGCCTGCCCTTGACTGTACAAGAGTGTGTGTGTTTCTCAGCCTATACTCCTCAGCTCTTATATTTCTCTGTGACTAATAAACCATAGTGTGTTACTCTTAAAGCTCTTAAAGTGTGAATCCAACCAGTCCTGTGAATTTTCAATAAAATTACATATTACTCATACTAGGTCTCCCTCATGTTTATTTCATGTCATTTTTATCCACAACAGTTCCTAAATTCTGTAATAATTGTCAAGCTCAAGTTTTCTCATACTTACTTGTGCATTATATTGTGGCACGTTAATGATTCCATCGCTTTAAAAAACAAACCAAAAAAAAACTTCAACCGTGCTTCTTAAATTTTTGTAATTAGGAACACAAGTGCTCCTAAAAAAAATTGTTACTGTAGAGCCCTGGATTTGTACAAGATTTGCAGGCAGTAAATGCAGGCAGGCAGTGAAGCAGAGGGCCCCAGGTGTGCCAAATCCTTACACTAAGTCCCAAATGATAGCAAATGGTTTTCAGTTGTTGACCTGGCTAATATGTTTTTCTGTATAACCCTTGATAAAGACAGTTAGTTTTGGTTTGCATTTATATTTGACGGACGTCCTTACACGTTCACTCGCTTGTGTCAGGGGTATTGTGAGTCACCAACGACATACAACCTAGTGCTAAAGGACAGCTTAGCACCTCTAACACTTTCTCCAGGGCACAGTGTTAAACTGACACTATTAAATTGTTGCAGCATCTTGCCAAAGAAGGCCACAAAGCCAGTCTCTCCAAATTATGTACAACAAGAAGTGAGATTTCTAGGACACGCCATCTCCGCCAGTGAAAAGAAACTCTCCGCAGACAGAGAATCTGCCATTCAGAAGATTCCCAAGCCTCTGACCAAGAAACAAGTTCTCGCTTTCCTAAGTGTGTGTTCTTAATGTAGAACCTTTATTCCAAATTCTCCATTCTTGAGGCACCTATCAGGGATATTGCACGCGCATCAGGGTTGACAGCTCACTCACAGGTAAGTTGGATGCGGAAGCAGAAAAAGACTTTGTAGACCTAAAACAGGCTCTCCAAACAACTCCAACTTTAGGGCTTGCGGACCCCAGCAAACCCTTTGTACAGACAGTGTGTGAGAAATCAGGTTGCATGACCTCTGTCTTATTACAGAAAAGTTGAGACCTGTCGCATATTTCTCTGGTAAGTTAGATCCTGTGGTGGCAGGATTTCCTCACAGCTATAGTGGCATTCAGAGACTTGGTAGGTTACTCAGAACTGACCCTTTTGGTTCTACATGCAGTGGCACTCCTCCTGTTAGAATAGAGAACCTCACATTTATCGAAAAAAAGGTGATTGCGCTATGACACTGTCCTGTTTGATATGCCAAACGTCACAATTAAGTGATGCTACTCTTCTTCCAACAGAGTATGACGGGGAACCACATGACTGCGTCTCGCTAACTAATGAACTTTGCTCTCCTATAGTTGACCTCACGGATATGCCTCTGGAAAACCCAGATTTGATTCTCTTCGTGGACGGATCGGCGTCACGCAATCCAGAGACAGGTAAAAATCGAGTGGGCTATGCAGTAGTGAGCGCAAACGGTCGGCTCCACTAAATTCTTTCAGCACAGGCAGCTGAATTATGTGCCCTCATGTAAACATGCCGAGGGACAATCAGTAGCTATCTACACAGACAGTAGATATGCCTTTGGTGTAGTACAAGATTTTGGAACAATTTGGAAACACAGGAACTTCATAATGAGCTCTGCAATACACACAGCCCACCACAAACTGGTCTCTGAATGGCTGGATGCCATTCTGCTCCCTAAGGCTATTGCAGTATGTACAGTATCTCACAAAAGTGAGTACACCCCTCACATTTTTGTAAATATTTGATTATATCTTTTCATGTGACAACACTGAAGAAATGACACTTTGCTACATTGTAAAGAAGTGAGTGTACAGCTTGTATAACAGTGTAAATTTGTAATGCAGTGTAATGTCTAAACTGCTGGCAACAAACGTGAGTACACCCCTAAGTGAAAATGTCCAAATTGGGCCCAAAGTGTCAATATTTTGTGTGGCCACCATTATTTTCCAGTACTGCCTTAACCCTCTTGGGCATGGAGTTCTCCAGAGCTTCACAGGTTGCCACTGGAGTCCTTTTCCACTCTTCCATGACGACATCACAGAGTTGGTGGAAGTTAGAGACCTTGTGCTGATCTGCCTTCCGTTTGAGGATGCCCCATAGATGCTCAATAGGATTTAGGTCTGGAGACATGCTTGGCCAGTCCATCACTTTCACCCTCTTCTTTAGCAAGGCAGTAGTCATCTTGGAGGTGTGTTTGGGGTCGTTATCATGCTGGAATACATGCTGGGATCATGCTCTGCTTCTGTATGTCACAGTACATGTTGGCATTCATGGTTCCCTCAATGAACTGTAGCTCCCCAGTGCCGGCAGCACTCATGTAGCCCCCAGACCATGACACTCCCACCACCATGCTTGACTGTAGGCAAGACACTTGTCTTTGTACTCCTCACCTGTTTGCCTCCACACACGCTTGACACCATCTGAACCAAATAAGTTTATCTTGGTCTCATCAGACCACAGGACATGGTTCCAGTAATCCATGTCCTTAGTCTGCTTGTCTTCAGAAAACTGTTTGCGAGCTTTCTTGTGCATCATCTTTAGAAGAGACTTCCCTCCGACTGCCATGCAGACCAATTTGACGCAGTGTGCAGAGTATGGTCTGAGCACTGAAAAGCTGACACCCCCCCAACAACTCCCCCCCCCCTCAACCTCTGGAGCAATGCTGGCAGCACTCATACGCCTATTTCCTAAAGACAGCTTCTGGATATGACGTGGAGAACGTGCACTCGACTTCTTTGGTCGACCATGGCGAGGCCTGTTCTGAGTGGAACATGTCCTGTTAAACCGCTGTATGGTCTTGGCCACCGTGCTGCAGCTCAGTGTCTTGGCAATCTTCTTATAGCCTAGGGCATCTTTATGTAGAGCAACAATTCTTTTTTTCCAGATCCTCAGAGAGTTCTTTGCCATGAGGTGCCATGTTGAACTTCCAGTGACCAGTATGAGGGAGTGTGAGAGCGATGACACCAAATTTAACACACCTGCTCCCCATTCACACCTGAGACCTTGTAACACTAACAAGTCACATGACACCAGGGAGGGAAATGGCTAATTGGGCTCAATTTTGACATTTTCACTTAGGGGTGTACTCACTTTTGTTGCCAGCGGTTTAGACATTAATGGCTGTGTGTTGAGTTATTTTGAGGGGCCAGCAAATTTACACTGTTATACTCACTACTTTACATTGCAGCAAATGTAATTTCTTCAGTGTTGTCACATGAAAAGATATTGTCAAATATTTACAAAAATGTGAGGAGTGTACTCACTTTTGTGAGATACTGTAAATGTGATGCACATTTCATGGGTGAGTACATCTATTTATTTATATGTATGTATATCTATATTTTTATTTTGTTAGTTTAATATGATCATTGAATAAATGTTAGCCACATGCTTAAGCTACTATGTGTACTCTTGACTCTTGTGTCTACTCTTGACTTATGTGTGTGTGCACTTCCCCTTTTTCTGTTAGAGCTATTTAATGATTAATCCCATGGGGCCTTTCTATATAGTAGAAGAGTGAACTCTGTTGTTTCTGGGTTTTTCTATAAGGAAAGAGCATAACTCCGTTATTTTTTGCAGTCTTTCCCTTCCAGCTGATCAGCGCCCTTAACTTCCACCATCCTTCCATGACACAGGCCTTGACCTAAATACTCGCTATCAGCTCGCACATCTTACTGCAGATCCATCACTTCTGATTGATGCTGTACAAGCTGAGCCTGGTGCTTCTGTATTTCCTCCCCCATTGCTTTATCGAATCTCGCCCACCACTGTGTCTGTGGATGCTTCTACTCAGAGTCATCTTTGGTGTCTGTCTCTGAAGAGTCTTCCGACCCCGATGATGACATGGCGTACTCTGATCCTGGCTCCAACCCTTCTCCTGATGCCCTCAGTCCTTTTCTGTATTCTCCCAGCAGCCCCGAATATTCTCCAGACCAACTTCTCTATCCCCCTCCTTTATCTCCCATCGACTATTCGCCCACAAGCCCTGACTATCAGGCTATCAGCCCTCCCCATTTTCAATAAAGTTTTATTGATTACATATGCCTCCCTTGTGTTTTATTTCTTTCCTAAATTGTACATAAGCCATGCCCTCAAACAGGTGAGTGAATATTTGGGTTACTGTGCAATCTTGTCTCTGCACTCTATCCATAAGCAAGTGAACCACACCTGCACTCAAACACACATTCTCACACCAGTTCCTTGTGTTTACATAACACAAGACACAAAGTGGTATCTAGTAGCCTGCGAAATTACGGATACGTAGGTTTTGGAGAAAGTGTTGATGACGGAGAAACTGTACTCTTAGGAGGACTGAACTTCATTAGTGCGTACTATATAGCTACGTGGCCAGGACAGAGAGGGCAGGTTAGACGACATGACTTTGCTACCTCACCTCTTACTCCCTAAAGCTCCCTGACCGCACACTACTGTTTCAGACCAGGCACAAATCATTAGATGTCGACCTTCACATCCACTCACACATACAAACCTGTTCCTAATCGTGAACCCTTCTCCTGGTATAGGTGGTATCTGTTAATAAGCCTTATAACAGAAATAAAGTCACAAATCACAGGGACCGTTTCCGACAACACTAGGTGTCTGGAGGGTAGACCCTTAAGCTGGAAAGATAAACCAGAACGCTATATTGGAGTTTATTGGGTGGAAGACTTATTGATCAACCACACCAATCACATCGTTGCGGCAGAAAGTGTGTATGACACACACGTACCCAAATTTGGTATTTAGGTGATCATGGTGACAGGACCAAGTGCCTAAGGCGACGTGATTTCTATAGGTTCCACACAAGAGCGAAAAGTTCTTTAGTAGACTATTGTTGCAGATTGGATGACAATTAATAGTTAAAATCCCATATGCCAAGATATTGGCCGCCTCTTAAACCATTCTACATCACCTTTGGACATAAGAATCACCGCCAATGGTGTTATCCAATGGCTATTCTACTATATTTCCTGGCCCTCATATTTCTCCCACTGGCAATGGGGAAAAACACATGGGTCCTTACAAACGGCAATAAAGGAGCAATCAAACGGCAAATGGCAATAAAGGAGTAATCAAGTGCAGGTCATGTCCACATGACTATGACTATTACTTATGTAATTACCCCTTTGTAACCCGAGACTGGCATTTAATATGGGCCTCCACAGACTCTCCAAAAGCCTATGGGGATTGCAGATTTACAGTAGCCTAGCCATCTGTGCTAGATGTACCTACAACAGTCACCATTAATCCAGTCCTGGCAGAAGATGTAAGACTTTACTACTGTGCAACAGAGCTGCTCGGCGTTGATCGCTATCAATTGATCGGCAAATTTCCCTAAGTCTTGTAGCGCCTCTGAGCTCTCTGTTCAGGAGGAACAGGGAGAAGATGATGAGGAGGAAGTAACTGCCCTCCCCATCTGGGCCCTCCCTGAACATGGGCCTTTGCATCCTAAACGCACACTCTCATTGTGTGAGGGGAAATACGGCTTGAGCCTTGGCTCTCTTACACAAGGAAAGCCTCTATTATGAGCCTGAATGCTGGATTTGTCATCACTTAACATCCAAATGGCAAAGCAGTCCGCTAACACATGCAATGATTAACTCCACAGATCACAGAATCTTAGGAATCACGGGAGCTATGGTGCAGCTACTAACATATGGCCTTGAAATAATACATAGCCTTGACATCACAGATGCGTCAGTAAAACCTAATATCACGCCCATGAAGGGACAGGGGAGATTCGAAATACCCTGGAAGAAGGGAGAAACAGGCATCTGTTCCATAAACAGATGCCTAAACCGCCCTTAAGCTGGGAGTGTCAACGTGACAGACACATATCTTGTACAACTCTACCACGGACTCATGCATCACTAACACCACACAATTTAAATGTAATCTCACAATACCATTCGACTCCATGGCCAGCAGATTGTGGGCGTGCAGCAACCTCCTAATCATGGAAGCGGTAGGGGCATTTATTTTTGGGTGTATCTTTTGTTCGCTGTTTTTGCCTCAGTTAGGGAGACAGGTAAGACTCTGTATCTCCTTTTGAAAATACCTTTTTTTTGTTAGGTAATTTTAATTGATACGGGACAAGATCGTGACTGTTCTGTTTATTATTTTGGCCTTGCCCAGCCCTGAAGAGATTTGCTTTCTTAGTGATTGATTGTTTCGTTCTTCTTTTCTTGTCATTAAATTTGTAAGATTTCAAAGATTTTGAACAATGTGTTACCTCATTTTTTATTTTTGTTTTTACTTTCTTTTATGTTACACCTTGACCCTAGACCAGGGTCGTAACATAACCCTACCACTAGGATTATAGTAACCCTACCCTAACACCAGTGTAATAGTAACCCTAGTCGAACCATTACACTAACAAAATAGTAACCCTAGCCCTAGCACAGTAGTAAACCTAGCCCCAACTATAACACTAACAAAATTGTAACCCTAGCCCAACCCTAACAGTAGCATTATAGTAACCCTAGCCCAAACGTAAAACTAGCATTATAGTAATCCTAGCCCAACCCTAATACTAGCTCAAACGTAGCCTTAGACCAACCCTAACACTAGCATAATAGTAAGCCTAGTCCAACCCTATCACTTGCATAATAGTAACCCTAGCCAAACCCTACCACTCGCATTATAGAAAACCTAGCCAAACCCTTACCATCGCAGTATAGCAACCCAAGCACTCACATTATAGTAGCCCTAGCCCAACCCTAACACTTGCATAGTAGTAACCATAGCCAAACACTCATATTAAAGTAAGCCAAGCCAAACCCTAACACTCACATTATAGTAGCCCTAGCGCAACCCTAACCTTAGCAAATAGTAACCCAGGACCACCCCTAAAACTAGCAAAATAGTAAACCTAACCCAAACCTAACGTTGGCATAATAGTAACCCTAGCCCAACCCAATCACTAGCAAAAAAGTTACCCTAGCCCAACCCTATCATAATCGTAACCCTTGCCTAACACTAGCACAATAGTACCCTTAGCCAAACCCTAACCTTAGAACAATAGTAACCCTATCCCAACCCTAACACTAGCATTATAATAACCCTAGAACAACCCTAACCCTAGCATAATACTAACCCAGGCCGAACACTAACACAAGCACAGTAACCCTAGCCTTACACTTTCATATGATAAGAACTCTAGACAAACCCTTAAACACGCACATTATAGTAACTGTAGCCAAAGCGTAACACTAGCAAAAAAGTAACTCGAGTGCAATCATATCCCTTGTGTAATAATAACACCAGCCCAACCCTAACAAAGGCAAAATAGGATCCCTAGCAAAATCCTAACACTAGCAATATAGTTAATACACCCTGTTGCTCTTTAGACGCTGAAAACGCTATACAGAGATTTTCAAGCGGCTGGGAGCGAAGGAAAGTGGTTTTTCTAACAAATGCATATAATTAATTGCGTGAGGTCCTCCAATATGATTTTTTCACATATTTATGCATCATATTGTACTATGGCATGTTTCGCACCTAAAAAGAATAGGAAATATGATTGTTTACCTTAAATCTACAAGTGGATTATAAAGTATGATAAGGTGAAAAAAATGACAATGGAAGTGTAGAAAGTCACTTTCCATCAAATGTGCCCTAACAAAACTTGTTGTCATTCATCCTGTGTCTCCATACTCATTGGAGCGCTTTAGACGCTGAAAACGCTATAGAGCGATTTTGCAAGCGGCTGGGAGCGAAGGAAAGTGGTTTTTCTTACAAACTCATATAATCAATTACACGACGTACTCCAATATGATATTTTTCACATAGTTACATATAATATAGTACTATGAAATGTTTCTGACCTAAAATATTACGAAATATGATTGATTACATTAAAATGTAAAAGTTGATGATAAAGTATGATAAGGTGAAAAAAGTGACATTTGATGTGTAGAAAGTCACTTTTCATCAAAAGTACAATTACAAAACTTGTTCCCATTCATCCTGTGTGTCCATACACACTGGAGCACTGTATACGCTGAAAACGCTGGACAGGGCTTTAGAAGGCGCTAGGAGCAAAGGAAAGGGGTTTTTCTAACGAACTCAAATAAACAATTGCCTGAAGTACTCCAAAATGATATTTTTCACATAGCTAGACATAATATAGTACTATGAAATGTTTCAATCATATTATGAAATATGATTGTTACATTAAAATGTAAAAGTTGATGATAAAGTGAAAAAAGTGACATTTTATGTCTAGAAAGTCACTTGTCAACCAAAGTACAATAACAAAACTAGTTCCCATTCATCCTGTGTCCCCATACACACTTGTGCTCTTTATACGCACAAAACGCTATACGGCGCTTCAGAAGGCGATAGGAGCAAAGGAAAGTGGTTTTTCTAACAAACTCATATAATCAATTGCCCGACCTACTCCAATATGATATGTTTCACATATTTACACATAATATAGTACTATGAAATGATTCTGACCTAAAATATTACGAAATATGATTGTTTACATTAAAATGTAAAAGTTGCTCATAAAGTATGATAAGGTGAAAAAAGTGACATTTTATGACTAGAAAGTAATTTTTCAACGAAAGTACAATAATAAAACTAGTTCAGATTCATCCTGTGTCTCCATGCACACTTGTGCTCTTTATCCGCTCAAAACGCTATAGAGCGAACGAGAAGGCGCTAGGAGCAAAGGAAAGTATTTTTTTCTAACAAACTCATATAATCAGTTGCCCGACCTACTCCAATTTGATTCTTTTCACATATTTAGACATAATATAGTACTATGAAATGTTTCTGACCCAAAATATTACGAAATATGATTTTTTACATTAAAATGCAAAAGTTGATGTTAAAGTGTGATAAGGTGAAAAAAGTGACATTTTATGTCTAGGAAGTCACTTTTCATCAAAAGTACAATAACAAAACTAGTTCAGATTCATCCTGTGTCTCCATGCACACTTGTGCTCTTTATCCGCTCAAAACGCTATACAGCGAACGAGAAGGCGCTAGGAGCAAAGGAAAGTGGTTTTTCTAACAAACTCATATAATCAACTGCCCGACCTCCTCCAATATGATATTTTTCACATAGTTACACATAATATAGTACTATGAAATGTTTCTGACCTAAAATATTACGAAATATGATTGTTTACATTAAAATGTAAAAGTTTATGTTGAAGTGTGATAAGGTGAAAAAAGTGACATTTTATGTCAAGAAAGTCACTTTTCATCAAAAGTACAATAACAAAACTAGTTCCCATTCATCCTGTGTCACCATGCACACTTGTGCTCTTTATACGCTCAAACCACTATACAGCGATTGAGAAGCCGCTAGGAGCAAAGGAAAGTGGTTTTTCTAACAAACTCATATAATCAATTGCCCGACCTACTCCAATATTATATTTTTCACATATTTACACATAATATAGTACTATGAAATGTTTCTGACCCAAAATGTTACGAAATATGACTGTTTACATTAAAATGTAAAAGTTGCTCAAAAAATGTGATAAGGTGAAAAAAGTGACATTTTATGTCTTGAAAGTCACTTTTCATCAAAAGTACAATAACAAAACTAGTTCCCATTCATCCTGTGTCCCCATACACACGTGTGCTCTTTATACGCTCAAAACGCTATACAGGGATTGTGAAGGCGCTAGGAGCAAATGAAAGTGGTTTTTCTAACAAACTCATATAATCAATTGCCCGACCTACTCCAATATGATATTTTTTTTACATATTTGCACATAATATAGTACTATGAAATGTTTCTGACCTAAAATATTACGAAATATGATTGTTTACATTAAAATGTAAAAGTTGATGATGAAGTGAAAAAAGTGACATTTTATGTCTAGAAAGTCACTTTTCAACCAAAGTACAATAACAAAACTAGTTCCCATTCATCCTGTGGCCCCATACACACTTGTGCTCTTTATACGCTCAAACCGCTATACAGCGATTGAGAAGGCGCTAGGAGCAAAGGAAAGTGTTTTTTCTAACAAACTCATATAATCAACTGCCCGACCTCCTCCAATATGATATTTTTCACATAGTTACACATAATATAGTACTATGAAATGTTTCTGACCTAAAATATTACGAAATATGATTGTTTACATTAAAATGTAAAAGTTGATGTTAAAGTGTGATAAGGTGAAAAAAGTGACATTTTATGTCTAGGAAGTCACTTTTCATCAAAAGTACAATAACAAAACTAGTTCCCATTCATCCTGTGTCTCCATTCACTCTTGTGCTCTTTATCCGCTCAAAACGCTACACAGCGATTGAGAAGGCGCTAGGAGCAAAGGAAAGTGGTTTTTCTAACAAACTCATATAATCAGTTGCCCGACCTACTCCAATTTGATTCTTTTCACATAGTTACATAGTTATATAGTACTATGAAATGTTTCTGACCTAAAATATTACGAAATATGATTGTTTACATTAAAATGTAAAAGTTGATGTTAAAGTGTGATAACGTGAAAAAAGTGACATTTTGTGTCTAGAAAGTCACTTTTCATCAAAAGTACAATAACAAAACTAGTTCCCATTCATCCTGTGTCATCATGCACACTTGTGCTCTTTATCCGCTCGAAACGCTATACAGTGACAGAGAAGGCGCTATATACAAAGGAAAGTGGTTTTTCTAACAAACTCATATAATCAATTGCCCGACCTACTCCAATATGACATTTTTCACATAGTTACACATAATATAGTACTATGAAATGTTTCTGACCTAAAATATTACTAAATATGATTGTTTATATTAAAATGTAAAAGTTTCTCATAAAGTGTGATAAGGTGAAAAATGTGACATTTTATGTCTACAAAGTCACTTTTCATCAAAAGTACAATAACAAAACTAGTTCCCATTCATCCTGTGGCCCCATACACACTTGTGCTCTTTATACGCTCAAACCGCTATACAGCGATTGAGAAGGCGCTAGGAGCAAAGGAAAGTGTTTTTTCTAACAAACTCATATAATCAACTGCCCGACCTCCTCCAATATGATATTTTTCACATAGTTACACATAATATAGTACTATGAAATGTTTCTGACCTAAAATATTACGAAATATGATTGTTTACATTAAAATGTAAAAGTTGATGTTAAAGTGTGATAAGGTGAAAAAAGTGACATTTTATGTCTAGGAAGTCACTTTTCATCAAAAGTACAATAACAAAACTAGTTCCCATTCATCCTGTGTCTCCATGCACTCTTGTGCTCTTTATCCGCTCAAAACGCTACACAGCGATTGAGAAGGCGCTAGGAGCAAAGGAAAGTGGTTTTTCTAACAAACTCATATAATCAGTTGCCCGACCTACTCCAATTTGATTCTTTTCACATAGTTACATAGTTATATAGTACTATGAAATGTTTCTGACCTAAAATATTACGAAATATGATTGTTTACATTAAAATGTAAAAGTTGATGTTAAAGTGTGATAACGTGAAAAAAGTGACATTTTGTGTCTAGAAAGTCACTTTTCATCAAAAGTACAATAACAAAACTAGTTCCCATTCATCCTGTGTCATCATGCACACTTGTGCTCTTTATCCGCTCGAAACGCTATACAGTGACAGAGAAGGCGCTATATACAAAGGAAAGTGGTTTTTCTAACAAACTCATATAATCAATTGCCCGACCTACTCCAATATGACATTTTTCACATAGTTACACATAATATAGTACTATGAAATGTTTCTGACCTAAAATATTACTAAATATGATTGTTTATATTAAAATGTAAAAGTTTCTCATAAAGTGTGATAAGGTGAAAAATGTGACATTTTATGTCTACAAAGTCACTTTTCATCAAAAGTACAATAACAAAACTAGTTCCCATTCATCCTGTGTCCGCATACACACATGTGCTCTTTATAAGCTCAAAATGCTATACAGCGATTGAGAAGGCGCTAGGAGCAAAGAAAAGTGGTTTTTCTAAGAAACTCATATAATCAGTTGCCCGACCTACTCCAATTTGATTCTTTAAACATATTTAGACATAATATAGTACTATGAAATGTTTCTGACCTAAAATATTACGAAATATGATTGTTTACATTAAAATGTAAAAGTTGATGTTAAAGTGTGATAAGGTGAAAAAAGTGACATTTTATGTCTAGAAAGTCACTTATCATCAAAAGTACAATTACAAAACTAGTTCCCATTCATCCTGTGTCTCAATGCACACTTGTGCTCTTTATCCGCTCAAAACGCTGTAGAGCGAACGAGAAGGCGCTAGGAGCTAAGGAAAGTGGTTTTTCTAACAAACTCATATAATCAGTTGCCCGACGTACTCCAATTTGATTCTTTTCACATATTTAGACATAATATAGTACTATGAAAGGTTTCTGACCCAAAATATTACGAAATATGATTACATTAAAATGCAAAAGTTGATGAAAAAGTATGATAAGGTGAAAAAAGTGACATTTTATGTCTAGAAAGTCACTTTTCATCAAAAGTACAATTACAAAACTAGTTCCCATTCATCCTGTGTCCCCATGCACACTTGTGCTCTTTATCCGCTCAAAACGCTATACAGCGAACGAGAAGGCGCTAGGAGCAAAGGAAAGTGCTTTTTCTTACAAACTCATATGATCAGTTGCCCGACCTACTCCAATTTGATTCTTTTCACATATTTAGACATAATATAATGCTATGAAATGTTTCTGAACCAAAATCTTACAAAATATGATTGTTTACATTAAAATGCAAAAGTTGATGAAAAAGTATGATAAGGTGAAAAAAGTGACATTTTATGTCTAGAAAATCACTTTTCACCAAAAGTACAATTACAAAACTAGTTCCCATTCATCCTGTGTCCCCATGCACACTTGTGCTCTTTATCCGCTCAAAACACTATACAGAAAACGAGACGGCGCTAGGAGCAAATGAAAGTGCTTTTTCTAACAAACTCATATGATCAGTTGCCCGACCTACTCCAATTTGATGCTTTTCACATATTTAGACATTATATAGTACTATGAAATGTTTCTGACCCAAAATATTACGAAATATGATTGTTTACATTAAAATGCAAAAGTTGATGAAAAAGTATGATAAGGTTAAAAAAGGGACATTTTATGTCTAGAAAGTCACTTTTCATCAAAAGTACAATTACAAAACTAGTTCCCATTCATCCTGTGTCTCCATGCACACTTGTGCTCTTTATCTGCTCAAAACGCTGTAGAGCGAACGAGAAGGGGCTAGGAGCAAAGGAAAGTGGTTTTTCTAACAAACTCATATAATCAGTTGCCCGACCTACTCCAATTTGATGCTTTTCACATACTTAGACATAATATAGTACTATGAAATGTTTCTGACCCAAAATATTACGAAATATGATTGTTTACATTAAAATGCAAAAGTTGATGAAAAAGTATGATAAGGTGAAAAAAGTGACATTTTATGTCTAGAAAGTGACTTTTCATCAAAAGTACAATAACAAAACTAGTTCCCATTCATCCTGTGTCTCCATGCACACTTGTGCTCTTTATCCGCTCAAAACGCTATAGAGCGAACGAGAAGGCGCTAGGAGCAAAGGAAAGTGGTTTTTCTAACAAACTCATATAATCAAGTGCACGACTTACTCCAATTTGACTTTTTTCACATAGTTAGACATAATATAGTACTATGAAAGGTTTCTGACCCAAAATATTACGAAATATGATTACATTAAAATGCAAAAGTTGATGAAAAAGTATGATAAGGTGAAAAAAGTGACATTTTATGTCTAGAAAGTCACTTTTCATCAAAAGTACAATTACAAAACTAGTTCCCATTCATCCTGTGTCCCCATGCACACTTGTGCTCTTTATCCGCTCAAAACGCTATACAGCGAACGAGAAGGCGCTAGGAGCAAAGGAAAGTGCTTTTTCTTACAAACTCATATGATCAGTTGCCCGACCTACTCCAATTTGATTCTTTTCACATATTTAGACATAATATAATACTATGAAATGTTTCTGAACCAAAATCTTACAAAATATGATTGTTTACATTAAAATGCAAAAGTTGATGAAAAAGTATGATAAGGTGAAAAAAGTGACATTTTATGTCTAGAAAATCACTTTTCACCAAAAGTACAATTACAAAACTAGTTCCCATTCATCCTGTGTCCCCATGCACACTTGTGCTCTTTATCCGCTCAAAACACTATACAGAAAACGAGACGGCGCTAGGAGCAAATGAAAGTGCTTTTTCTAACAAACTCATATGATCAGTTGCCCGACCTACTCCAATTTGATGCTTTTCACATATTTAGACATTATATAGTACTATGAAATGTTTCTGACCCAAAATATTACGAAATATGATTGTTTACATTAAAATGCAAAAGTTGATGAAAAAGTATGATAAGGTTAAAAAAGGGACATTTTATGTCTAGAAAGTCACTTTTCATCAAAAGTACAATTACAAAACTAGTTCCCATTCATCCTGTGTCTCCATGCACACTTGTGCTCTTTATCTGCTCAAAACGCTGTAGAGCGAACGAGAAGGCGCTAGGAGCAAAGGAAAGTGGTTTTTCTAACAAACTCATATAATCAGTTGCCCGACCTACTCCAATTTGATTGTTTTCACATATTTAGACATAATATAGTACTATGAAAGGTTTCTGACCCAAAATATTACGAAATATGATTGTTTACATTAAAATGCAAAAGTTGATGAAAAAGTATGATAAGGTGAAAAAAGTGACATTTTATGTCTAGAAAGTCACTTTTCATCAAAAGTACAATTACAAAACTAGTTCCCATTCATCCTGTGACCCCATGCACACTTGTGCTCTTTTTCCGCTCAAAACGCTATACAGAAAACGAGAAGGCGCTAGGAGCAAAGGAAAGTGGTTTTTCTAACAAACTCATATAATCAGTTGCCCGACCTACTCCAATTTGATGCTTTTCACATACTTAGACATAATATAGTACTATGTAGTACTAGTACTAGTACTTCTGACCCAAAATATTACGAAATATGATTGTTTACATTAAAATGCAAAAGTTCATGAAAAAGTATGATAAGGTGAAAAAAGTGACATTTTATGTCTAGCAAGTCACTTTTCATCAAAAGTACAATTACAAAACTAGTTCCCATTCATCCTGTGTCTCCATGCACACTTGTGCTCTTTATCCGCTCAAAACGCTATAGAGCGAACGCGAAGGCGCTAGGAGCAAAGGAAAGTGGTTTTTCTAACAAACTCATATAATCAGTTGCCCGACCTACTCCAATTTGATTCTTTTCACATATTTAGACATAATATAGTACTATGAACTGTTTCTGACCCAAAATATTACGAAATATGATTGTTTACATTAAAATGCAAAAGTTGATGAAAAAGTATGATAAGGTTAAAAAAGGGACATTTTATGTCTAGAAAGTCACTTTTCATCAAAAGTACAATTACAAAACTAGTTCCCATTCATCCTGTGTCTCCATGCACACTTGTGCTCTTTATCCTCTCAAAACGCTATAGAGCGAACGAGAAGGCGCTAGGAGCAAAGGAAAGTGGTTTTTCTAACAAACTCATATAATCAGTTGCCCGACCTACTCCAATTTGATGCTTTTCACATATTTAGACATAATATAGTACTATGAAAGGTTTCTGACCCAAAATATTACTAAATGTGATTGTTTATATTAAAATGTAAAAGTTTCTCATAAAGTGTGATAAGGTGAAAAATGTGACATTTTATGTCTAGAAAGTCACTTTTCATCAAAAGTACAATAACAAAACTAGTTCCCATTTATCCTGTGTCCACATACACACATGTGCTCTTTATAAGCTCAAAACGCTATACAGCGATTGAGAAGGCTCTAGGAGCAAAGAAAAGTGGTTTTTCTAACAAACTCATATAATCAGTTGCCCGACCTTCTCCAATTTGATTCTTTTCACATATTTAGACATAATATAGTACTATGAAATGTTTCTGACCTAAAATATTACGAAATATGATTGTTTACATTAAAATGTAAAAGTTTATGTTGAAGTGTGATAAGGTGAAAAAAGTGACATTTTATGTCAAGAAAGTCACTTTTCATCAAAAGTACAATAACAAAACTAGTTCCCATTCATCCTGTGTCACCATGCACACTTGTGCTCTTTATACGCTCAAACCACTATACAGCGATTGAGAAGGCGCTAGGAGCAAAGGAAAGTGGTTTTTCTAACAAACTCATATAATCAATTGCCCGACCTACTCCAATATTATATTTTTCACATATTTACACATAATATAGTACTATGAAATGTTTCTGACCCAAAATGTTACGAAATATGACTGTTTACATTAAAATGTAAAAGTTGCTCAAAAAATGTGATAAGGTGAAAAAAGTGACATTTTATGTCTTGAAAGTCACTTTTCATCAAAAGTACAATAACAAAACTAGTTCCCATTCATCCTGTGTCCCCATACACACGTGTGCTCTTTATACGCTCAAAACGCTATACAGGGATTGTGAAGGCGCTAGGAGCAAAGGAAAGTGGTTTTTCTAACAAACTCATATAATCAATTGCCCGACCTACTCCAATATGATATTTTTTTTACATATTTGCACATAATATAGTACTATGAAATGTTTCTGACCTAAAATATTACGAAATTTGATTGTTTACATTAAAATGTAAAAGTTGATGATGAAGTAAAAAAAGTGACATTTTATGTCTAGAAAGTCACTTTTCAACCAAAGTACAATATCAAAACTAGTTCCCATTCATCCTGTGGCCCCATACACACTTGTGCTCTTTATACGCTCAAACCGCTATACAGCGATTGAGAAGGCGCTAGGAGCAAAGGAAAGTGGTTTGTCTAACAAACTCATATAATCAGTTTCCCGACCTCCTCCAATATGATATTTTTCACATAGTTACACATAATATAGTACTATGAAATGTTTCTGACCTAAAATATTACGAAATATGATTGTTTACATTAAAATGTAAAAGTTGATGTTAAAGTGTGATAAGGTGAAAAAAGTGACATTTTATGTCTAGGAAGTCACTTTTCATCAAAAGTACAATAACAAAACTAGTTCCCATTCATCCTGTGTCTCCATGCACTCTTGTGCTCTTTATCCGCTCAAAACGCTATACAGCGATTGAGAAGGCGCTAGGAGCAAAGGAAAGTGGTTTTTCTAACAAACTCATATAATCAATTGCCCGACCTACTCCAATATGACATTTTTCACATAGTTACACATAATATAGTACTATGAAATGTTTCTGACCTAAAATATTACTAAATATGATTGTTTATATTAAAATGTAAAAGTTTCTCATAAAGTGTGATAAGGTGAAAAATGTGACATTTTATGTCTACAAAGTCACTTTTCATCAAAAGTACAATAACAAAACTAGTTCCCATTCATCCTGTGTCCGCATACACACATGTGCTCTTGATAAGCTCAAAATGCTATACAGCGATTGAGAAGGCGCTAGGAGCAAAGAAAAGTGGTTTTTCTAAGAAACTCATATAATCAGTTGCCCGACCTACTCCAATTTGATTCTTTAAACATATTTAGACATAATATAGTACTATGAAATGTTTCTGACCTAAAATATTACGAAATATGATTGTTTACATTAAAATGTAAAAGTTGATGTTAAAGTGTGATAAGGTGAAAAAAGTGACATTTTATGTCTAGAAAGTCACTTATCATCAAAAGTACAATTACAAAACTAGTTCCCATTCATCCTGTGTCTCAATGCACACTTGTGCTCTTTATCCGCTCAAAACGCTGTAGAGCGAACGAGAAGGCGCTAGGAGCTAAGGAAAGTGGTTTTTCTAACAAACTCATATAATCAGTTGCCCGACCTACTCCAATTTGATTCTTTTCACATATTTAGACATAATATAGTACTATGAAAGGTTTCTGACCCAAAATATTACGAAATATGATTACATTAAAATGCAAAAGTTGATGAAAAAGTATGATAAGGTGAAAAAAGTGACATTTTATGTCTAGAAAGTCACTTTTCATCAAAAGTACAATAACAAAACTAGTTCCCATTCATCCTGTGTCCCCATGCACACTTGTGCTCTTTATCCGCTCAAAACGCTATACAGCGAACGAGAAGGCGCTAGGAGCAAAGGAAAGTGCTTTTTCTTACAAACTCATATGATCAGTTGCCCGACCTACTCCAATTTGATTCTTTTCACATATTTAGACATAATATAGTACTATGAAATGTTTCTGAACCAAAATATTACAAAATATGATTGTTTACATTAAAATGCAAAAGTTGATGAAAAAGTATGATAAGGTGAAAAAAGTGACATTTTATGTCTAGAAAGTCACTTGTGATCAAAAGTACAATTACAAAACTAGTTCCCATTCATCCTGTGTCTCCATGCACACTTGTGCTCTTTATCCGCTCAAAACGCTATACAGCGAACGAGAAGGCGCTAGGAGCAAAGAAAAGTGGTTTTTCTAACAAACTCATATAATCAGTTGCCCGACCTACTCCAATTAGATTCTTTTCACATATTTAGACATAATATAGTACTATGAAATGTTTCTGACCCAAAATATTACGAAATATGATTACATTAAAATGCAAAAGTTGATGAAAAAGTATGATAAGGTGAAAAAAGTGACATTTTATGTCTAGAAAATCACTTTTCACCAAAAGTACAATTACAAAACTAGTTCCCATTCATCCTGTGTCCCCATGCACACTTGTGCTCTTTATCCGCTCAAAACACTATACAGAAAACGAGACGGCGCTAGGAGCAAATGAAAGTGCTTTTTCTAACAAACTCATATGATCAGTTGCCCGACCTACTCCAATTTGATTCTTTTCACATATTTAGACATAATATAGTACTATGAAATGTTTCTGACCCAAAATATTACGAAATATGATTGTTTACATTAAAATGCAAAAGTTGATGAAAAAGTATGATAAGGTGAAAAAAGTGACATTTTATGTCTAGAAAGTCACTTTTCATCAAAAGTACAATTACAAAACTAGTTCCCATTCATCCTGTGTCTCCATGCACACTTGTGCTCTTTATCCGCTCAAAACGCTATAGAGCGAACGAGAAGGCGCTAGGAGCAAAGGAAAGTGGTTTTTCTAACAAACTCATATAATCAGTTGCCCGACCTACTCCAATTTGATGCTTTTCACATATTTAGACATTATATAGTACTATGAAAGGTTTCTGACCCAAAATATTACGAAATATGATTGTTTACATTAAAATGCAAAAGTTGATGAAAAAGTATGATAAGGTGAAAAAAGTGACATTTTATGTCTAGAAAGTCACTTTTCATCAAAAGTACAATTACAAAACTAGTTCCCATTCATCCTGTGACCCCATGCACACTTGTGCTCTTTTTCCGCTCAAAACGCTATACAGAAAACGAGAAGGCGCTAGGAGCAAAGGAAAGTGGTTTTTCTAACAAACTCATATAATCAGTTGCCCGACCTACTCCAATTTGATGCTTTTCACATACTTAGACATAATATAGTACTATGTAGTACTAGTACTAGTACTTCTGACCCAAAATATTACGAAATATGATTGTTTACATTAAAATGCAAAAGTTGATGAAAAAGTATGATAAGGTGAAAAAAGTGACATTTTATGTCTAGCAAGTCACTTTTCATCAAAAGTACAATTACAAAACTAGTTCCCATTCATCCTGTGTCTCCATGCACACTTGTGCTCTTTATCCGCTCAAAACGCTGTAGAGCGAACGAGAAGGCGCTAGGAGCAAAGGAAAGTGGTTTTTCTAACAAACTCATATAATCAGTTGCCCGACCTACTCCAATTTGATTCTTTTCACATATTAAGACATAGTATAGTACTATGAAATGTTTCTGACCCAAAATATTACGAAATATGATTGTTTACATTAAAATGCAAAAGTTGATGAAAAAGTATGATAAGGTGAAAAAAGTGACATTTTATGTCTAGAAAGTAACTTTTCATCAAAAGTACAATTACAAAACTAGTTCCCATTCATCCTGTCTCCATGCACACTTGTGCTTTTTATCCGCTCAAAACGCTATAGAGCGAACGCGAAGGCGCTAGGAGCAAAGGAAAGTGGTTTTTCTAACAAACTCATATAATCAGTTGCCCGACCTACTCCAATTTGATTCTTTTCACATATTTAGACATAATATAGTACTATGAACTGTTTCTGACCCAAAATATTACGAAATATGATTGTTTACATTAAAATGCAAAAGTTGATGAAAAAGTATGATAAGGTTAAAAAAGGGACATTTTATGTCTAGAAAGTCACTTTTCATCAAAAGTACAATTACAAAACTAGTTCCCATTCATCCTGTGTCTCCATGCACACTTGTGCTCTTTATCCTCTCAAAACGCTATAGAGCGAACGAGAAGGCGCTAGGAGCAAAGGAAAGTGGTTTTTCTAACAAACTCATATAATCAGTTGCCCGACCTACTCCAATTTGATGCTTTTCACATATTTAGACATAATATAGTACTATGAAATGTTTCTGACCCAAAATATTACGAAATATGATTGTTTACATTAAAATGCAAAAGTTGATGAAAAAGTATGATAAGGTGAAAAAAGTGACATTTCATGTCTAGAAAGTGACTTTTCATCAAATGTACAATTACAAAACTAGTTCCCATTCATCCTGTGTCTCCATGCACACTTGTGCTCTTTATCTGCTCAAAACGCTATAGAGCGAACGAGAAGGCGCTAGGAGCAAAGGAAAGTGGTTTTTCTAACAAACTCAGATAATCAGTTGCCCGACCTACTCCAATTTGATTCTTTTCACATATTTAGACATAATATAATACTATGAAATGTTTCTGACCCAAAATATTACGAAATATGATTGTTTACATTAAAATGCAAAAGTTGATTAAAAAGTATGATAAGGTGAAAAAAGTGACATTTTATGTCTAGAAAGTGACTTTTCATCAAAAGTACAATTACAAAACTAGTTCCCATTCATCCTGTGTCCCCATGCACACTTGTGCTCTTTATCCGCTCAAAAAGCTATACAGAAAACGAGAAGGTGCTAGGAGCAAAGGAAAGTGGTTTTTCTAACAAACTCATATAATCAGTTGCCCGACATACTCCAATTTGATGCTTTTCACATACGTAGACATAATATAGTACTATGAAATGTTTGTGACCCAAAATATTACGAAATATGATTGTTTACATTAAAATGCAAAAGTTGATGAAAAAGTATGATAAGGTGAAAAAAGTGACATTTTATGTCTAGCAAGTCACTTTTCATCAAAAGTACAATTACAAAACTAGTTCCCATTCATCCTGTGTCTCCATGCACACTTGTGCTCTTTATCCGCTCAAAACGCTGTAGAGCGAACGAGAAGGCGCTAGGAGCAAAGGAAAGTGGTTTTTCTAACAAACTCATATAATCAGTTGCCCGACCTACTCCAATTTGATTCTTTTCACATATTAAGACATAGTATAGTACTATGAAATGTTTCTGACCCAAAATATTACGAAATATGATTGTTTACATTAAAATGCAAAAGTTGATAAAAAAGTATGATAAGGTGAAAATAGTGACATTTTATGTCTAGAAAGTGACTTTTCATCAAAAGTACAATAACAAAACTAGTTCCCATTCATCCTGTGTCCCCTTACACACTTGTGCTCTTTATCCGCTCAAAACGCTATAGAGCGAACGAGAATGCGCTAGGAGCAAAGGAAAGTGGTTTTTCTAACAAACTCATATAATCAGTTGCCCGACCTACTCCAATTTGATTCTTTTCATATATTTAGACATAATATAGTACTATGAAATGTTTCTGACCCAAAATATTACGAAATATGATTGTTTACATTAAAATGCAAAAGTTGATGAAAAAGTATGATAAGGTGAAAAAAGTGACATTTTATGTCTAGAAAGTGACTTTTCATCAAAAGTACAATAACAAAACTAGTTCCCATTCATCCTGTGTCTCCATGCACACTTGTGCTCTTTATCCGCTCAAAATGCTATAGAGCGAACGAGAAGGCGCTAGGAGCAAAGGAAAGTGGTTTTTCTAACAAACTCATATAATCAGTTGCCCGACCTACTCCAATTTGATTTTTTTCACATACTTAGACATAATATAGTACTATGAAATGTTTCTGACCCAAAATATTACGAAATATGATTGTTTACATTAAAATGCAAAAGTTGATAAAAAAGTATGATAAGGTGAAAAAAGTGACATTTTATGTCTAGAAAGTGACTTTTCATCAAAAGTACAATAACAAAACTAGTTCCCATTCATCCTGTGTCCCCTTACACACTTGTGCTCTTTATCCGCTCAAAACGCTATAGAGCGAACGAGAAGGCGCTAGGAGCAAAGGAAAGTGGTTTTTCTAACAAACTCATATAATCAAGTGCACGACGTACTCCAATTTTATTTTTTTCACATACTTAGACATAATATAGTACTATGAAATGTTTCTGACCCAAAATATTACGAAATATGATTGTTTACATTAAAATGCAAAAGTTGATGAAAAAGTATGATAAGGTGAAAAAAGTGACATTTTATGTCTAGAAAGTGACTTTTCATCAAAAGTACAATAACAAAACTAGTTCCCATTCATCCTGTGTCACCTTACACACTTGTGCTCTTTATCCGCTCAAAACGCTATAGAGCGAACGAGATGGCGCTAGGAGCAAAGGAAAGTGGTTTTTCTAACAAACTCATATAATCAAGTGCACGACGTACTCCAATTTGATTTTTTTCACATAGTTAGACATAATATAGTACTATGAAATGTTTCTGACCCAAAATATTACGAAATATGATTGTTTACATTAAAATGCAAAAGTTGATGAAAAAGTATGATAAGGTGAAAAAAGTGACATTTTATGTCTAGAAAGTGACTTTTCATCAAAAGTACAATAACAAAACTAGTTCCCATTCATCCTGTGTCTCCATGCACACTTGTGCTCTTTATCCGCTCAAAACGCTATAGAGCGAACGAGAAGGCGCTAGGAGCAAAGGAAAGTGGTTTTTCTAACAAACTCATATAATCAGTTGCCCGACCTACTCCAATTTGATTTTTTTCACATACTTAGACATAATATAGTACTATGAAATGTTTCTGACCCAAAATATTACGAAATATGATTGTTTACATTAAAATGCAAAAGTTGATGAAAAAGTATGATAAGGTGAAAAAAGTGACATTTTATGTCTAGAAAGTGACTTTTCATCAAAAGTACAATAACAAAACTAGTTCCCATTCATCCTGTGTCCCCTTACACACTTGTGCTCTTTATCCGCTCAAAACGCTATAGAGCGAACGAGAAGGCGCTAGGAGCAAAGGAAAGTGGTTTTTCTAACAAACTCATATAATCAGTTGCCCGACCTACTCCAATTTGATTATTTTCACATAATTAGACATAATATAGTACTATGAAATGTTTCTGACCCAAAATATTACGAAATATGATTGTTTACATTAAAATGCAAAAGTTGATAAAAAGTATGATAAGGTGAAAAAAGTGACATTTTATGTCTAGAAAGTGACTTTTCATCAAAAGTACAATAACAAAACTAGTTCCCATTCATCCTGTGTCCCCTTAGACACTTGTGCTCTTTATCCGCTCAAAACGCTATAGAGCGAACGAGAAGGCGCTAGGAGCAAAGGAAAGTGGTTTTTCTAACAAACTCATATAATCAGTTGCCCGACCTACTCCAATTTGATTCTTTTCTCATATTTAGACATAATATAGTACTATGAAATGTTTCTGACCCAAAATATTACGAAATATGATTGTTTACATTAAAATGCAAAAGTTGATGAAAAAGTATGATAAGGTGAAAAAAGTGACATTTTATGTCTAGAAAGTGACTTTTCATCAAAAGTACAATAACAAAACTAGTTCCCATTCATCCTGTGTCACCATGCACACTTGTGCTCTTTATCCGCTCAAAACGCTATAGAGCGAACGAGAAGGCGCTAGGAGCAAAGGAAAGAGGTTTTTCTAACAAACTCATATAATCAGTTTCCCGACCTACTCCAATTTGATTTTTTTCACATACTTAGACATAATATAGTACTATGAAATGTTTCTGACCCAAAATATTACGAAATATGATTGTTTACATTAAAATGCAAAAGTTGATGAAAAAGTATGATAAGGTGAAAAAAGTGACATTTTATGTCTAGAAAGTGACTTTTCATCAAAAGTACAATAACAAAACTAGTTCCCATTCATCCTGTGTCCCCTTACACACTTGTGCTCTTTATCCGCTCAAAACGCTATAGAGCGAACGAGAAGGCGCTAGGAGCAAAGGAAAGTGGTTTTTCTAACAAACTCATATAATCAGTTGCCCGACCTACTCCAATTTGATTTTTTTCACATACTTAGACATAATATAGTACTATGAAATGTTTCTGACCCAAAATATTACGAAATATGATTGTTTACATTAAAATGCAAAAGTTGATAAAAAAGTATGATAAGGTGAAAAAAGTGACATTTTATGTCTAGAAAGTGACTTTTCATCAAAAGTACAATAACAAAACTAGTTCCCATTCATCCTGTGTCTCCTTAGACACTTGTGCTCTTTATCCGCTCAAAACGCTATAGAGCGAACGAGAATGCGCTAGGAGCAAAGGAAAGTGGTTTTTCTAACAAACTCATATAATCAGTTGCCCGACCTACTCCAATTTGATGCTTTTCACATACTTAGACATAATATAGTACTATGAAATGTTTCTGACCCAAAATATTACGAAATATGATTGTTTACATTAAAATGCAAAAGTTGATGAAAAAGTATGATAAGGTGAAAAAAGTGACATTTTATGTCTAGAAAGTGACTTTTCATCAAAAGTACAATTACAAAACTAGTTCCCATTCATCCTGTGTCTCCATGCACACTTGTGCTCTTTATCTGCTCAAAACGCTATAGAGCGAACGAGAAGGCGCTAGGAGCAAAGGAAAGTGGTTTTTCTAACAAACTCATATAATCAGTTTCCCGACCTACTCCAATTTGATTCGTTTCACATATTTAGACATAATATAGTACTATGAAAGGTTTCTGACCCAAAATATTACGAAATATGATTGTTTACATTAAAATGCAAAAGTTGATGAAAAAGTATGATAAGGTGAAAAAAGTGACATTTTATGTCTAGAAAGTCACTTTTCATCAAAAGTACAATTACAAAACTAGTTCCCATTCATCCTGTGACCCCATGCACACTTGTGCTCTTTTTCCGCTCAAAACGCTATACAGAAAACGAGAAGGCGCTAGTAGCAAAGGAAAGTGGTTTTTCTAACAAACTCATATAATCAGTTGCCCGACCTACTCCAATTTGATGCTTTTCAAATACTTAGACATAATATAATACTATGTAGTACTAGTACTAGTACTTCTGACCCAAAATATTACGAAATATGATTGTTTACATTAAAATGCAAAAGTTGATGAAAAAGTATGATAAGGTGAAAAAAGTGACATTTTATGTCTAGAAAGTCACTTTTCATCAAAAGTACAATTACAAAACTAGTTCCAACTCATCCTGTGTCTCCATGCACACTTGTCCTCTTTTTTCGCTCAAAACGCTATAGAGCGAACAAGAAGGTGCTAGGAGCAAAGGAAAGAGGTTTTTCTTACAAACTCAAATAATCAGTTGCACGACCTACTCCAATTTGATTCTTTTCACATATTTAGACATAATATAGTACTATGAAATGTTTCTGACCCAAAATATTACGAAATATGATTGTTTACATTAAAATGCAAAAGTTGATGAAAAAGTATGATAAGGTTAAAAAAGGGACATTTTATGTCTAGAAAGTCACTTTTCATCAAAAGTACAATTACAAAACTAGTTCCCATTCATCCTGTGTCTCCATGCACACTTGTGCTCTTTATCCTCTCAAAACGCTATAGAGCGAACGAGAAGGCGCTAGGAGCAAAGGAAAGTGGTTTTTCTAACAAACTCATATAATCAGTTGCCCGACCTACTCCAATTTGATGCTTTTCACATATTTAGACATAATATAGTACTATGAAATGTTTCTGACCCAAAATATTACGAAATATGATTGTTTACATTAAAATGCAAAAGTTGATGAAAAAGTATGATAAGGTGAAAAAAGTGACATTTCATGTCTAGAAAGTGACTTTTCATCAAATGTACAATTACAAAACTAGTTCCCATTCATCCTGTGTCTCCATGCACACTTGTGCTCTTTATCCTGCTCAAAACGCTATAGAGCGAACGAGAAGGCGCTAGGAGCAAAGGAAAGTGGTTTTTCTAACAAACTCAGATAATCAGTTGCCCGACCTACTCCAATTTGATTCTTTTCACATATTTAGACATAATATAATACTATGAAATGTTTCTGACCCAAAATATTACGAAATATGATTGTTTACATTAAAATGCAAAAGTTGATTAAAAAGTATGATAAGGTGAAAAAAGTGACATTTTATGTCTAGAAAGTGACTTTTCATCAAAAGTACAATTACAAAACTAGTTCCCATTCATCCTGTGTCCCCATGCACACTTGTGCTCTTTATCCGCTCAAAAAGCTATACAGAAAACGAGAAGGTGCTAGGAGCAAAGGAAAGTGGTTTTTCTAACAAACTCATATAATCAGTTGCCCGACATACTCCAATTTGATGCTTTTTCACATACGTAGACATAATATAGTACTATGAAATGTTTGTGACCCAAAATATTACGAAATATGATTGTTTACATTAAAATGCAAAAGTTGATGAAAAAGTATGATAAGGTGAAAAAAGTGACATTTTATGTCTAGCAAGTCACTTTTCATCAAAAGTACAATTACAAAACTAGTTCCCATTCATCCTGTGTCTCCATGCACACTTGTGCTCTTTATCCGCTCAAAACGCTGTAGAGCGAACGAGAAGGCGCTAGGAGCAAAGGAAAGTGGTTTTTCTAACAAACTCATATAATCAGTTGCCCGACCTACTCCAATTTGATTCTTTTCACATATTAAGACATAGTATAGTACTATGAAATGTTTCTGACCCAAAATATTACGAAATATGATTGTTTACATTAAAATGCAAAAGTTGATAAAAAAGTATGATAAGGTGAAAATAGTGACATTTTATGTCTAGAAAGTGACTTTTCATCAAAAGTACAATAACAAAACTAGTTCCCATTCATCCTGTGTCCCCTTACACACTTGTGCTCTTTATCCGCTCAAAACGCTATAGAGCGAACGAGAAGGCGCTAGGAGCAAAGGAAAGTGGTTTTTCTAACAAACTCATATAATCAGTTGCCCGACCTACTCCAATTTGATTCTTTTCATATATTTAGACATAATATAGTACTATGAAATGTTTCTGACCCAAAATATTACGAAATATGATTGTTTACATTAAAATGCAAAAGTTGATGAAAAAGTATGATAAGGTGAAAAAAGTGACATTTTATGTCTAGAAAGTGACTTTTCATCAAAAGTACAATAACAAAACTAGTTCCCATTCATCCTGTGTCTCCATGCACACTTGTGCTCTTTATCCGCTCAAAATGCTATAGAGCGAACGAGAAGGCGCTAGGAGCAAAGGAAAGTGGTTTTTCTAACAAACTCATATAATCAGTTGCCCGACCTACTCCAATTTGATTTTTTTCACATACTTAGACATAATATAGTACTATGAAATGTTTCTGACCCAAAATATTACGAAATATGATTGTTTACATTAAAATGCAAAAGTTGATAAAAAAGTATGATAAGGTGAAAAAAGTGACATTTTATGTCTAGAAAGTGACTTTTCATCAAAAGTACAATAACAAAACTAGTTCCCATTCATCCTGTGTCCCCTTACACACTTGTGCTCTTTATCCGCTCAAAACGCTATAGAGCGAACGAGAAGGCGCTAGGAGCAAAGGAAAGTGGTTTTTCTAACAAACTCATATAATCAAGTGCACGACGTACTCCAATTTTATTTTTTTCACATACTTAGACATAATATAGTACTATGAAATGTTTCTGACCCAAAATATTACGAAATATGATTGTTTACATTAAAATGCAAAAGTTGATGAAAAAGTATGATAAGGTGAAAAAAGTGACATTTTATGTCTAGAAAGTGACTTTTCATCAAAAGTACAATAACAAAACTAGTTCCCATTCATCCTGTGTCCCCTTACACACTTGTGCTCTTTATCCGCTCAAAACGCTATAGAGCGAACGAGATGGCGCTAGGAGCAAAGGAAAGTGGTTTTTCTAACAAACTCATATAATCAAGTGCACGACGTACTCCAATTTGATTTTTTTCACATAGTTAGACATAATATAGTACTATGAAATGTTTCTGACCCAAAATATTACGAAATATGATTGTTTACATTAAAATGCAAAAGTTGATGAAAAAGTATGATAAGGTGAAAAAAGTGACATTTTATGTCTAGAAAGTGACTTTTCATCAAAAGTACAATAACAAAACTAGTTCCCATTCATCCTGTGTCTCCATGCACACTTGTGCTCTTTATCCGCTCAAAACGCTATAGAGCGAACGAGAAGGCGCTAGGAGCAAAGGAAAGTGGTTTTTCTAACAAACTCATATAATCAGTTGCCCGACCTACTCCAATTTGATTTTTTTCACATACTTAGACATAATATAGTACTATGAAATGTTTCTGACCCAAAATATTACGAAATATGATTGTTTACATTAAAATGCAAAAGTTGATGAAAAAGTATGATAAGGTGAAAAAAGTGACATTTTATGTCTAGAAAGTGACTTTTCATCAAAAGTACAATAACAAAACTAGTTCCCATTCATCCTGTGTCCCCTTACACACTTGTGCTCTTTATCCGCTCAAAACGCTATAGAGCGAACGAGAAGGCGCTAGGAGCAAAGGAAAGTGGTTTTTCTAACAAACTCATATAATCAGTTGCCCGACCTACTCCAATTTGATTTTTTTCACATACTTAGACATAATATAGTACTATGAAATGTTTCTGACCCAAAATATTACGAAATATGATTGTTTACATTAAAATGCAAAAGTTGATAAAAAAGTATGATAAGGTGAAAAAAGTGACATTTTATGTCTAGAAAGTGACTTTTCATCAAAAGTACAATAACAAAACTAGTTCCCATTCATCCTGTGTCCCCTTAGACACTTGTGCTCTTTATCCGCTCAAAACGCTATAGAGCGAACGAGAAGGCGCTAGGAGCAAAGGAAAGTGGTTTTTCTAACAAACTCATATAATCAGTTGCCCGACCTACTCCAATTTGATTCTTTTCTACATATTTAGACATAATATAGTACTATGAAATGTTTCTGACCCAAAATATTACGAAATATGATTGTTTACATTAAAATGCAAAAGTTGATGAAAAAGTATGATAAGGTGAAAAAAGTGACATTTTATGTCTAGAAAGTGACTTTTCATCAAAAGTACAATAACAAAACTAGTTCCCATTCATCCTGTGTCACCATGCACACTTGTGCTCTTTATCCGCTCAAAACGCTATAGAGCGAACGAGAAGGCGCTAGGAGCAAAGGAAAGAGGTTTTTCTAACAAACTCATATAATCAGTTTCCCGACCTACTCCAATTTGATTTTTTTCACATACTTAGACATAATATAGTACTATGAAATGTTTCTGACCCAAAATATTACGAAATATGATTGTTTACATTAAAATGCAAAAGTTGATGAAAAAGTATGATAAGGTGAAAAAAGTGACATTTTATGTCTAGAAAGTGACTTTTCATCAAAAGTACAATAACAAAACTAGTTCCCATTCATCCTGTGTCCCCTTACACACTTGTGCTCTTTATCCGCTCAAAACGCTATAGAGCGAACGAGAAGGCGCTAGGAGCAAAGGAAAGTGGTTTTTCTAACAAACTCATATAATCAGTTGCCCGACCTACTCCAATTTGATTTTTTTCACATACTTAGACATAATATAGTACTATGAAATGTTTCTGACCCAAAATATTACGAAATATGATTGTTTACATTAAAATGCAAAAGTTGATAAAAAAGTATGATAAGGTGAAAAAAGTGACATTTTATGTCTAGAAAGTGACTTTTCATCAAAAGTACAATAACAAAACTAGTTCCCATTCATCCTGTGTCTCCTTAGACACTTGTGCTCTTTATCCGCTCAAAACGCTATAGAGCGAACGAGAATGCGCTAGGAGCAAAGGAAAGTGGTTTTTCTAACAAACTCATATAATCAGTTGCCCGACCTACTCCAATTTGATGCTTTTCACATACTTAGACATAATATAGTACTATGAAATGTTTCTGACCCAAAATATTACGAAATATGATTGTTTACATTAAAATGCAAAAGTTGATGAAAAAGTATGATAAGGTGAAAAAAGTGACATTTTATGTCTAGAAAGTCACTTTTCATCAAAAGTACAATTACAAAACTAGTTCCCATTCATCCTGTGTCTCCATGCACACTTGTGCTCTTTATCTGCTCAAAACGCTATAGAGCGAACGAGAAGGCGCTAGGAGCAAAGGAAAGTGGTTTTTCTAACAAACTCATATAATCAGTTTCCCGACCTACTCCAATTTGATTCGTTTCACATATTTAGACATAATATAGTACTATGAAAGGTTTCTGACCCAAAATATTACGAAATATGATTGTTTACATTAAAATGCAAAAGTTGATGAAAAAGTATGATAAGGTGAAAAAAGTGACATTTTATGTCTAGAAAGTCACTTTTCATCAAAAGTACAATTACAAAACTAGTTCCCATTCATCCTGTGACCCCATGCACACTTGTGCTCTTTTTCCGCTCAAAACGCTATACAGAAAACGAGAAGGCGCTAGTAGCAAAGGAAAGTGGTTTTTCTAACAAACTCATATAATCAGTTGCCCGACCTACTCCAATTTGATGCTTTTCAAATACTTAGACATAATATAATACTATGTAGTACTAGTACTAGTACTTCTGACCCAAAATATTACGAAATATGATTGTTTACATTAAAATGCAAAAGTTGATGAAAAAGTATGATAAGGTGAAAAAAGTGACATTTTATGTCTAGAAAGTCACTTTTCATCAAAAGTACAATTACAAAACTAGTTCCAACTCATCCTGTGTCTCCATGCACACTTGTCCTCTTTTTTCGCTCAAAACGCTATAGAGCGAACAAGAAGGTGCTAGGAGCAAAGGAAAGAGGTTTTTCTTACAAACTCAAATAATCAGTTGCACGACCTTCTCCAATTTGATTCTTTTCACATATTTAGACATAATATAGTACTATGAAATGTTTCTGACCCAAAATATTACGAAATATGATTGTTTACATTAAAATGCAAAAGTTGATGAAAAAGTATGATAAGGTGAAAAAAGTGACATTTTATGTCTAGAAAGTTACTTTTCATCAAAAGTACAATTACAAAACTAGTTCCCATTCATCCTGTGTCCCCATGCACACTTGTGCTCTTTTTCCGCTTAAAACGCTATACAGAAACAAGAAGGCGCTAGGAGCAAAGGAAAGTGGTTTTTCTTACAAACTCATATAATCAGTTGCCCGACCTACTCCAATTTGATGCTTTTCACATACTTAGACATAATATAGTACTATGAAATGTTTCTGACCCAAAATATTACGAAATATGATTGTTTACATTAAAATGCAAAAGTTGATGAAAAAGTATGATAAGGTGAAAAAAGTGACATTTTATGTCTAGAAAGTGACTTTTCATCAAAAGTACAATTACAAAACTAGTTCCCATTCATCCTGTGTCTCCATGCACACTTGTGCTCTTTATCCGCTCAAAACGCTATAGAGCGAACGAGAAGGCGCTAGGAGCAAAGGAAAGTGGTTTTTCTAACAAACTCATATAATCAGTTGCCCGACCTACTCCAATTTGATTCTTTTCACATATTTAGACATAATATAGTACTATGAAAGGTTTCTGACCCAAAATATTACGAAATATGATTGTTTACATTAAAATGCAAAAGTTGATGAAAAAGTATGATAAGGTGAAAAAAGGGACATTTTATGTCTAGAAAGTCACTTTTCATCAAAAGTACAATTACAAAACTAGCTCCAACTCATCCTGTGTCTCCATGCACACTTGTGCTCTTTTTTCGCTCAAAACGCTATAGAGCGAACAAGAAGGTGCTAGGAGCAAAGGAAAGAGGTTTTTCTAACAAACTCATATAATCAGTTGCACGACCTACTCCAATTTGATTCTTTTCACATATTTAGACATAATATAGTACTATGAAATGTTTCTGACCCAAAATATTACGAAATATGATTGTTTACATTAAAATGCAAAAGTTGATGAAAAAGTATGATAAGGTGAAAAAAGTGACATTTTATGTCTAGAAAGTCACTTTTCATCAAAAGTACAATTACAAAACTAGTTCCCATTCATCCTGTGTCTCCATGCACACTTGTGCTCTTTATCTGCTCAAAACGCTATAGAGCGAACGAGAAGGCGCTAGGAGCAAAGGAAAGTGGTTTTTCTAACAAACTCATATAATCAGTTGCCCGACTTACTCCAATTTGATTCTTTTCACATATTTAGACATAATATAGTACTATGAAAGGTTTCTGACCCAAAATATTACGAAGTATGATTGTTTACATTAAAATGCAAAAGTTGATGAAAAAGTATGATAAGGTGAAAAAAGTGACATTTTATGTCTAGAAAGTCACTTTTCATCAAAAGTACAATTACAAAACTAGTTCCAACTCATCCTGTGTCTCCATGCACACTTGTGCTCTTTATCCGCTCAAAACGCTATAGAGCGAACGAGAAGGCGCTAGGAGCAAAGGAAAGTGGTTTTTCTAACAAACTCATATAATCAAGTGCACGACGTACTCCAATTTGATTTTTTTCACATAGTTAGACATAATATAGTACTATGAAATGTTTCTGACCCAAAATATTACGAAATATGATTGTTTACATTAAAATGCAAAAGTTGATGAAAAAGTATGATAAGGTGAAAAAAGTGACATTTTATGTCTAGAAAGTGACTTTTCATCAAAAGTACAATAACAAAACTAGTTCCCATTCATCCTGTGTCTCCATGCACACTTGTGCTCTTTATCCGCTCAAAACGCTATAGAGCCAACGAGAAGGCGCTAGGAGCAAAGGAAAGTGGTTTTTCTAACAAACTCATATAATCAGTTGCCCGACCTACTCCAATTTAATTTTTTTCACATACTTAGACATAATATAGTACTATGAAATGTTTCTGACCCAAAATATTACGAAATATGATTGTTTACATTAAAATGCAAAAGTTGATGAAAAAGTATGATAAGGTGAAAAAAGTGACATTTTATGTCTAGAAAGTCACTTTTCATCAAAAGTACAATTACAAAACTAGTTCCAACTCATCCTGTGTCTCCATGCACACTTGTCCTCTTTTTTCGCTCAAAACGCTATAGAGCGAACAAGAAGGTGCTAGGAGCAAAGGAAAGAGGTTTTTCTTACAAACTCATATAATCAGTTGCACGACCTACTCCAATTTGATTCTTTTCACATATTTAGACATAATATAGTACTATGAAATGTTTCTGACCCAAAATATTACGAAATATGATTGTTTACATTAAAATGCAAAAGTTGATGAAAAAGTATGATAAGGTGAAAAAAGTGACATTTTATGTCTAGAAAGTGACTTCTCATCAAAAGTACAATTACAAAACTAGTTCCCATTCATCCTGTGTCCCCATGCACACTTGTGCTCTTTTTCCGCTTAAAACGCTATACAGAAAACAAGAAGGCGCTAGGAGCAAAGGAAAGTGGTTTTTCTTACAAACTCATATAATCAGTTGCCCGACCTACTCCAATTTGATGCTTTTCACATGTTTAGACATAATATAGTACTATGAAATGTTTCTGACCCAAAATATTACGAAATATGATTGTTTACATTAAAATGCAAAAGTTGATGAAAAAGTATGATAAGGTGAAAAAAGTGACATTTCATGTCTAGAAAGTGACTTTTCATCAAATGTATAATTACAAAACTAGTTCCCATTCATCCTGTGTCTCCATGCACACTTGTGCTCTTTATCTGCTCAAAACGCTATAGAGCGAACGAGAAGGCGCTAGGAGCAAAGGAAAGTGGTTTTTCTAACAAACTCATATAATCAGTTTCCCGACCTACTCCAATTTGATTCGTTTCACATATTTAGACATAATATAGTACTATGAAAGGTTTCTGACCCAAAATATTACGAAATATGATTGTTTACATTAAAATGCAAAAGTTGATGAAAAAGTATGATAAGGTGAAAAAAGTGACATTTTATGTCTAGAAAGTGACTTCTCATCAAAAGTACAATTACAAAACTAGTTCCCATTCATCCTGTGTCCCCATGCACACTTGTGCTCTTTTTCCGCTTAAAACGCTATACAGAAAACAAGAAGGCGCTAGGAGCAAAGGAAAGTGGTTTTTCTTACAAACTCATATAATCAGTTGCCCGACCTACTCCAATTTGATGCTTTTCACATACTTAGACATAATATAGTACTATGAAATGTTTCTGACCCAAAATATTACGAAATATGATTGTTTACATTAAAATGCAAAAGTTGATGAAAAAGTATGATAAGGTGAAAAAAGTGACATTTTATGTCTAGAAAGTGACTTTTCATCAAAAGTACAATTACAAAACTAGTTCCCATTCATCCTGTGTCTCCATGCACACTTGTGCTCTTTATCCGCTCAAAACGCTATAGAGCGAACGAGAAGGCGCTAGGAGCAAAGGAAAGTGGTTTTTCTAACAAACTCATATAATCAGTTGCCCGACCTACTCCAATTTGATTCTTTTCACATATTTAGACATAATATAGTACTATGAAAGGTTTCTGACCCAAAATATTACGAAATATGATTGTTTACATTAAAATGCAAAAGTTGATGAAAAAGTATGATAAGGTGAAAAAAGTGACATTTTATGTCTAGAAAGTCACTTTTCATCAAAAGTACAATTACAAAACTAGCTCCAACTCATCCTGTGTCTCCATGCACACTTGTGCTCTTTTTTCGCTCAAAACGCTATAGAGCGAACAAGAAGGTGCTAGGAGCAAAGGAAAGAGGTTTTTCTAACAAACTCATATAATCAGTTGCACGACCTACTCCAATTTGATTCTTTTCACATATTTAGACATAATATAGTACTATGAAATGTTTCTGTCCCAAAATATTACGAAATATGATTGTTTACATTAAAATGCAAAAGTTGATGAAAAAGTATGATAAGGTGAAAAAAGTGACATTTTATGTCTAGAAAGTGACTTTTCATCAAAAGTACAATTACAAAACTAGTTCCCATTCATCCTGTGTCTCCATGCACACTTGTGCTCTTTATCTGCTCAAAACGCTATAGAGCGAACGAGAAGGCGCTAGGAGCAAAGGAAAGTGGTTTTTCTAACAAACTCATATAATCAGTTGCCCGACTTACTCCAATTTGATTCTTTTCACATATTTAGACATAATATAGTACTATGAAAGGTTTCTGACCCAAAATATTACGAAGTATGATTGTTTACATTAAAATGCAAAAGTTGATGAAAAAGTATGATAAGGTGAAAAAAGTGACATTTTATGTCTAGAAAGTCACTTTTCATCAAAAGTACAATTACAAAACTAGTTCCAACTCATCCTGTGTCTCCATGCACACTTGTGCTCTTTATCCGCTCAAAACGCTATAGAGCGAACGAGAAGGCGCTAGGAGCAAAGGAAAGTGGTTTTTCTAACAAACTCATATAATCAAGTGCACGAAGTACTCCAATTTGATTTTTTTCACATAGTTAGACATAATATAGTACTATGAAATGTTTCTGACCCAAAATATTACGAAATATGATTGTTTACATTAAAATGCAAAAGTTGATGAAAAAGTATGATAAGGTGAAAAAAGTGACATTTTATGTCTAGAAAGTGACTTTTCATCAAAAGTACAATAACAAAACTAGTTCCCATTCATCCTGTGTCTCCATGCACACTTGTGCTCTTTATCCGCTCAAAACGCTATAGAGCGAACGAGAAGGCGCTAGGAGCAAAGGAAAGTGGTTTTTCTAACAAACTCATATAATCAGTTGCCCGACCTACTCCAATTTAATTTTTTTCACATACTTAGACATAATATAGTACTATGAAATGTTTCTGACCCAAAATATTACGAAATATGATTGTTTACATTAAAATGCAAAAGTTGATGAAAAAGTATGATAAGGTGAAAAAAGTGACATTTTATGTCTAGAAAGTCACTTTTCATCAAAAGTACAATTACAAAACTAGTTCCCATTCATCCTGTGTCCCCATGCACACTTGTGCTCTTTATCCGCTCAAAACGCTATAGAGCGAACGAGAAGGCGCTAGGAGCAAAGGAAAGTGGTTTTTCTAACAAACTCATATAATCAGTTGCACGACCTACTCCAATTTGATTCTTTTCACATATTTAGACATAATATAATACTATGAAATGTTTCTGACCCAAAATATTACGAAATATGATTGTTTACATTAAAATGCAAAAGTTGATGAAAAAGTATGATAAGGTGAAAAAAGTGACATTTTATGTCTAGAAAGTGACTTTTCATCAAAAGTACAATAACAAAACTAGTTCCCATTCATCCTGTGTCTCCATGCACACTTGTGCTCTTTATCTGCTCAAAACGCTATAGAGCGAACGAGAAGGCGCTAGGAGCAAAGGAAAGTGGTTTTTCTAACAAACTCATATAATCAGTTGCCCGACTTACTCCAATTTGATTCTTTTCACATATTTAGACATAATATAGTACTATGAAAGGTTTCTGACCCAAAATATTACGAAGTATGATTGTTTACATTAAAATGCAAAAGTTGATGAAAAAGTATGATAAGGTGAAAAAAGTGACATTTTATGTCTAGAAAGTCACTTTTCATCAAAAGTACAATTACAAAACTAGTTCCAACTCATCCTGTGTCTCCATGCACACTTGTGCTCTTTATCCGCTCAAAACGCTATAGAGCGAACGAGAAGGCGCTAGGAGCAAAGGAAAGTGGTTTTTCTAACAAACTCATATAATCAAGTGCACGAAGTACTCCTATTTGATTTTTTTCACATAGTTAGACATAATATAGTACTATGAAATGTTTCTGACCCAAAATATTACGAAATATGATTGTTTACATTAAAATGCAAAAGTTGATGAAAAAGTATGATAAGGTGAAAAAAGTGACATTTTATGTCTAGAAAGTGACTTTTCATCAAAAGTACAATAACAAAACTAGTTCCCATTCATCCTGTGTCTCCATGCACACTTGTGCTCTTTATCCGCTCAAAACGCTATAGAGCGAACGAGAAGGCGCTAGGAGCAAAGGAAAGTGGTTTTTCTAACAAACTCATATAATCAGTTGCCCGACCTACTCCAATTTAATTTTTTTCACATACTTAGACATAATATAGTACTATGAAATGTTTCTGACCCAAAATATTACGAAATATGATTGTTTACATTAAAATGCAAAAGTTGATGAAAAAGTATGATAAGGTGAAAAAAGTGACATTTTATGTCTAGAAAGTCACTTTTCATCAAAAGTACAATTACAAAACTAGTTCCCATTCATCCTGTGTCCCCATGCACACTTGTGCTCTTTATCCGCTCAAAACGCTATAGAGCGAACGAGAAGGCGCTAGGAGCAAAGGAAAGTGGTTTTTCTAACAAACTCATATAATCAGTTGCACGACCTACTCCAATTTGATTCTTTTCACATATTTAGACATAATATAATACTATGAAATGTTTCTGACCCAAAATATTACGAAATATGATTGTTTACATTAAAATGCAAAAGTTGATGAAAAAGTATGATAAGGTGAAAAAAGTGACATTTTATGTCTAGAAAGTGACTTTTCATCAAAAGTACAATAACAAAACTAGTTCCCATTCATCCTGTGTCACCATGCACACTTGTGCTCTTTATCCGCTCAAAACGCTATAGAGCGAACGAGAAGGCGCTAGGAGCAAAGGAAAGTGGTTTTTCTAACAAACTCATATAATCAGTTGCCCGACCTACTCCAATTTGATTTTTTTCACATACTTAGACATAATATAGTACTATGAAATGTTTCTGACCCAAAATATTACGAAATATGATTGTTTACATTAAAATGCAAAAGTTGATGAAAAAGTATGATAAGGTGAAAAAAGTGACATTTTATGTCTAGAAAGTGACTTTTCATCAAAAGTACAATAACAAAACTAGTTCCCATTCATCCTGTGTCTCCATGCACACTTGTGCTCTTTATCCGCTCAAAACGCTATAGAGCGAACGAGAAGGCGCTAGGAGCAAAGGAAAGTGGTTTTTCTAACAAACTCATATAATCAAGTGCACGACTTACTCCAATTTGACTTTTTTCACATAGTTAGACTTAATATAGTACTATGAAATGTTTCTGACCCAAAATATTACGAAATATGATTGTTTACATTAAAATGCAAAAGTTGATGAAAAAGTATGATAAGGTGAAAAAAGTGACATTTTATGTCTAGTAAGTATCTTTTCATCAAAAGTACAATAACAAAACTAGTTCCCATTCATCCTGTGTCTCCATGCACACTTGTGCTCTTTATCCGCTCAAAACGCTATAGAGCGAACGAGAAGGCGCTAGGAGCAAAGGAAAGTGGTTTTTCTAACAAACTCATATAATCAGTTGCCCGACCTACTCCAATTTGATTTTTTTCACATACTTAGACATAATATAGTACTATGAAATGTTTCTGACCCAAAATATTACGAAATATGATTGTTTACATTAAAAGGCAAAAGTTGATGAAAAAGTATGATAAGGTGAAAAAAGTGACATTTTATGTCTAGAAAGTCACTTTTCATCAAAAGTACAATAACAAAACTAGTTCCCATTCATCCTGTGTCTCCATGCACACTTGTGCTCTTTTTCCGCTTAAAACGCTATACAGAAAATGAGAAGGCGCTAGGAGCAAAGGAAAGTGGTTTTTCTAACAAACTCATATAATCAGTTGCCCGACCTACTCCAATTTGATGCTTTTCACATACTTAGACATAATATAGTACTATGAAATGTTTCTGACCCAAAATATTACGAAATATGATTGTTTACATTAAAATGCAACAGTTGATGAAAAAGTATGATAAGGTGAAAAAAGTGACATTTTATATCTAGAAAGTGACTTTTCATCAAAAGTACAATTACAAAACTAGTTCCCATTCATCCTGTGTCTCCATGCACACTTGTGCTCTTTATCTGCTCAAAACGCTATAGAGCGAACGAGAAGGCGCTAGGAGCAAAGGAAAGTGGTTTTTCTAACAAACTCATATAATCAGTTGCCCGACCTACTCCAATTTGATTCTTTTCACATATTTAGACATAATATAGTACTATGAAATGTTTCTGACCCAAAATATTACGAAATATGATTGTTTACATTAAAATGCAAAAGTTGATGAAAAAGTATGATAAGGTGAAAAAAGTGACATTTTATGTCTAGAAAGTCACTTTTCATCAAAAGTACAATAACAAAACTAGTTCCCATTCATCCTGTGTCTCCATGCACACTTGTGCTCTTTATCCGCTCAAAACTCTATAGAGCGAACGAGAAGGCGCTAGGAGCAAAGGAAAGTGGTTTTTCTAACAAACTCATATAATCAGTTGCCCGACCTACTCCAATTTGATTTTTTTCACATACTTAGACATAATATAGTACTATGAAATGTTTCTGACCCAAAATATTACGAAATATGATTGTTTACATTAAAATGCAAAAGTTGATGAAAAAGTATGATAAGGGTGAAAAAAGTGACATTTTATGTCTAGAAAGTGACTTTTCATCAAAAGTACAATAACAAAACTAGTTCCCATTCATCCTGTGTCTCCATGCACACTTGTGCTCTTTATCCGATCAAAACGCTATAGAGCGAACGAGAAGGCGCTAGGAGCAAAGGAAAGTGGTTTTTCTAACAAACTCATATAATCAGTTGCCCGACCTACTCCAATTTGATTTTTTTCACATACTTAGACATAATATAGTACTATGAAATGTTTCTGACCCAAAATATTACGAAATATGATTGTTTACATTAAAATGCAAAAGTTGATAAAAAAGTATGATAAGGTGAAAAAAGTGACATTTTATGTCTAGAAAGTGACTTTTCATCAAAAGTACAATAACAAAACTAGTTCCCATTCATCCTGTGTCCCCTTAGACACTTGTGCTCTTTATCTGCTCAAAACGCTATAGAGCGAACGAGAAGGCGCTAGGAGCAAAGGAAAGTGGTTTTTCTAACAAACTCATATAATCAAGTGCACGACGTACTCCAATTTGATTTTTTTCACATAGTTAGACATAATATAGTACTATGAAATGTTTCTGCCCCAAAATATTACGAAATATGATTGTTTACATTAAAATGCAAAAGTTGATGAAAAAGTATGATAAGGTGAAAAAAGTCACATTTTATGTCTAGAAAGTGACTTTTCATCAAAAGTACAATAACAAAACTAGTTCCCATTCATCCTGTGTCTCCATGCACACTTGTGCTCTTGATCCGCTCAAAACGCTATAGAGCGAACGAGAAGGCGCTAGGAGCAAAGGAAAGTGGTTTTTCTAACAAACTCATATAATCAGTTGCCCGACCTACTCCAATTTGATTTTTTTCACATACTTAGACATAATATAGTACTATGAAATGTTTCTGACCCAAAATATTACGAAATATGATTGTTTACATTAAAATGCAAAAGTTGATGAAAAAGTATGATAAGGTGAAAAAAGTGACATTTTATGTCTAGAAAGTGACTTTTCATCAAAAGTACAATAACAAAACTAGTTCCCATTCATCCTGTGTCTCCATGCACACTTGTGCTCTTTATCCGCTCAAAACGCTATAGAGCGAACGAGAAGGCGCTAGGAGCAAAGGAAAGTGGTTTTTCTAACAAACTCATATAATCAGTTGCCCGACCTACTCCAATTTGATTTTTTTCACATACTTAGACATAATATAGTACTATGAAATGTTTCTGACCCAAAATATTACGAAATATGATTGTTTACATTAAAATGCAAAAGTTGATAAAAAAGTATGATAAGGTGAAAAAAGTGACATTTTATGTCTAGAAAGTCACTTTTCATCAAAAGTACAATAACAAAACTAGTTCCCATTCATCCTGTGTCTCCATGCACCCTTGTGCTCTTTATCCGCTCAAAAAGCAATAGAGCGAACGAGAAGGCGCTAGGAGCAAAGGAAAGTGGTTTGTCTAACAAACTCATATAATCAGTTTCCCGACCTACTCCAATTTGATTTTTTTCACATACTTAGACATAATATAGTACTATGAAATGTTTCTGACCCAAAATATTACGAAATATGATTGTTTACATTAAAATGCAAAAGTTGATAAAAAAAGTATGATAAGGTGAAAAAAGTGACATTTTATGTCTAGAAAGTGACTTTTCATCAAAAGTACAATAACAAAACTAGTTCCCATTCATCCTGTGTCCCCTTACACACTTGTGCTCTTTATCCGCTCAAAACGCTATAGAGCGAACGAGAAGGCGCTAGGAGCAAAGGAAAGTGGTTTTTCTAACAAACTCATATAATCAGTTGCCCGACCTACTCCAATTTGATTCTTTTCACATATTTAGACATAATATAGTACTATGAAATGTTTCTGACCCAAAATATTACGAAATATGATTGTTTACATTAAAATGCAAAAGTTGATGAAAAAGTATGATAAGGTGAAAAAAGTGACATTTTATGTCTAGAAAGTGACTTTTCATCAAAAGTACAATAACAAAACTAGTTCCCATTCATCCTGTGTCACCATGCACACTTGTGCTCTTTATCCGCTCAAAACGCTATAGAGCGAACGAGAAGGCGCTAGGAGCAAAGGAAAGTGGTTTTTCTAACAAACTCATATAATCAAGTGCACGACGTACTCCAATTTGATTTTTTTCACATACTTAGACATAATATAGTACTATGAAATGTTTCTGACCCAAAATATTACGAAATATGATTGTTTACATTAAAATGCAAAAGTTGATGAAAAAGTATGATAAGGTGAAAAAAGTGACATTTTATGTCTAGAAAGTGACTTTTCATCAAAAGTACAATAACAAAACTAGTTCCCATTCATCCTGTGTCCCCTTACACACTTGTGCTCTTTATCCGCTCAAAACGCTATAGAGCGAACGAGAAGGCGCTAGGAGCAAAGGAAAGTGATTTTTCTAACAAACTCATATAATCAGTTGCCCGACCTACTCCAATTTTATTTTTTTCACATACTTAGACATAATATAGTACTATGAAATGTTTCTGACCCAAAATATTACGAAATATGATTGTTTACATTAAAATGCAAAAGTTGATAAAAAAGTATGATAAGGTGAAAAAAGTGACATTTTATGTCTAGAAAGTGACTTTTCATCAAAAGTACAATAACAAAACTAGTTCCCATTCATCCTGTGTCCCCTTACACACTTGTGCTCTTTATCCGCTCAAAACGCTATAGAGCGAACGAGAAGGCGCTAGGAGCAAAGGAAAGTGGTTTTTCTAACAAACTCATATAATCAGTTGCCCGACCTACTCCAATTTGATTCTTTTCACATATTTAGACATAATATAGTACTATGAAATGTTTCTGACCCAAAATATTACGAAATATGATTGTTTACATTAAAATGCAAAAGTTGATGAAAAAGTATGATAAGGTGAAAAAAGTGACATTTTATGTCTAGAAAGTGACTTTTCATCAAAAGTACAATAACAAAACTAGTTCACATTCATCCTGTGTCACCATGCACACTTGTGCTCTTTATCCGCTCAAAACGCTATAGAGCGAACGAGAAGGCGCTAGGAGCAAAGGAAAGTGGTTTTTCTAACAAACTCATCTAATCAAGTGCACGACGTACTCCAATTTGATTTTTTTCACATAGTTAGACATAATATAGTACTATGAAATGTTTCTGACCCAAAATATTACGAAATATGATTGTTTACATTAAAATGCAAAAGTTGATGAAAAAGTATGATAAGGTGAAAAAAGTGACATTTTATGTCTACAAAGTGACTTTTCATCAAAAGTACAATAACAAAACTAGTTCCCATTCATCCTGTGTCTCCATGCACACTTGTGCTCTTTATCCGCTCAAAACGCTATAGAGCGAACGAGAAGGCGCTAGGAGCAAAGGAAAGTGGTTTTTCTAACAAACTCATAATCAGTTGCCCGACCTACTCCAATTTGATTTTTTTCACATACTTAGACATAATATAGTACTATGAAATGTTTCTGACCCAAAATATTACGAAATATGATTGTTTACATTAAAATGCAAAAGTTGATGAAAAAGTATGATAAGGGTGAAAAAAGTGACATTTTATGTCTAGAAAGTGACTTTTCATCAAAAGTACAATAACAAAACTAGTTCCCATTCATCCTGTGTCTCCATGCACACTTGTGCTCTTTATCCGATCAAAACGCTATAGAGCGAACGAGAAGGCGCTAGGAGCAAAGGAAAGTGGTTTTTCTAACAAACTCATATAATCAGTTGCCCGACCTACTCCAATTTGATTTTTTTCACATACTTAGACATAATATAGTACTATGAAATGTTTCTGACCCAAAATATTACGAAATATGATTGTTTACATTAAAATGCAAAAGTTGATAAAAAAGTATGATAAGGTGAAAAAAGTGACATTTTATGTCTAGAAAGTGACTTTTCATCAAAAGTACAATAACAAAACTAGTTCCCATTCATCCTGTGTCCCCTTAGACACTTGTGCTCTTTATCTGCTCAAAACGCTATAGAGCGAACGAGAAGGCGCTAGGAGCAAAGGAAAGTGGTATTTCTAACAAACTCATATAATCAAGTGCACGACGTACTCCAATTTGATTTTTTTCACATAGTTAGACATAATATAGTACTATGAAATGTTTCTGCCCCAAAATATTACGAAATATGATTGTTTACATTAAAATGCAAAAGTTGATGAAAAAGTATGATAAGGTGAAAAAAGTCACATTTTATGTCTAGAAAGTGACTTTTCATCAAAAGTACAATAACAAAACTAGTTCCCATTCATCCTGTGTCTCCATGCACACTTGTGCTCTTGATCCGCTCAAAACGCTATAGAGCGAACGAGAAGGCGCTAGGAGCAAAGGAAAGTGGTTTTTCTAACAAACTCATATAATCAGTTGCCCGACCTACTCCAATTTGATTTTTTTCACATACTTAGACATAATATAGTACTATGAAATGTTTCTGACCCAAAATATTACGAAATATGATTGTTTACATTAAAATGCAAAAGTTGATGAAAAAGTATGATAAGGTGAAAAAAGTGACATTTTATGTCTAGAAAGTGACTTTTCATCAAAAGTACAATAACAAAACTAGTTCCCATTCATCCTGTGTCTCCATGCACACTTGTGCTCTTTATCCGCTCAAAACGCTATAGAGCGAACGAGAAGGCGCTAGGAGCAAAGGAAAGTGGTTTTTCTAACAAACTCATATAATCAGTTGCCCGACCTACTCCAATTTGATTTTTTTCACATACTTAGACATAATATAGTACTATGAAATGTTTCTGACCCAAAATATTACGAAATATGATTGTTTACATTAAAATGCAAAAGTTGATAAAAAAGTATGATAAGGTGAAAAAAGTGACATTTTATGTCTAGAAAGTCACTTTTCATCAAAAGTACAATAACAAAACTAGTTCCCATTCATCCTGTGTCTCCATGCACCCTTGTGCTCTTTATCCGCTCAAAAAGCAATAGAGCGAACGAGAAGGCGCTAGGAGCAAAGGAAAGTGGTTTGTCTAACAAACTCATATAATCAGTTTCCCGACCTACTCCAATTTGATTTTTTTCACATACTTAGACATAATATAATACTATGAAATGTTTCTGACCCAAAATATTACGAAATATGATTGTTTACATTAAAATGCAAAAGTTGATAAAAAAAGTATGATAAGGTGAAAAAAGTGACATTTTATGTCTAGAAAGTGACTTTTCATCAAAAGTACAATAACAAAACTAGTTCCCATTCATCCTGTGTCCCCTTACACACTTGTGCTCTTTATCCGCTCAAAACGCTATAGAGCGAACGAGAAGGCGCTAGGAGCAAAGGAAAGTGGTTTTTCTAACAAACTCATATAATCAGTTGCCCGACCTACTCCAATTTGATTCTTTTCACATATTTAGACATAATATAGTACTATGAAATGTTTCTGACCCAAAATATTACGAAATATGATTGTTTACATTAAAATGCAAAAGTTGATGAAAAAGTATGATAAGGTGAAAAAAGTGACATTTTATGTCTAGAAAGTGACTTTTCATCAAAAGTACAATAACAAAACTAGTTCCCATTCATCCTGTGTCACCATGCACACTTGTGCTCTTTATCCGCTCAAAACGCTATAGAGCGAACGAGAAGGCGCTAGGAGCAAAGGAAAGTGGTTTTTCTAACAAACTCATATAATAAAGTGCACGACGTACTCCAATTTGATTTTTTTCACATACTTAGACATAATATAGTACTATGAAATGTTTCTGACCCAAAATATTACGAAATATGATTGTTTACATTAAAATGCAAAAGTTGATGAAAAAGTATGATAAGGTGAAAAAAGTGACATTTTATGTCTAGAAAGTGACTTTTCATCAAAAGTACAATAACAAAACTAGTTCCCATTCATCCTGTGTCCCCTTACACACTTGTGCTCTTTATCCGCTCAAAACGCTATAGAGCGAACGAGAAGGCGCTAGGAGCAAAGGAAAGTGATTTTTCTAACAAACTCATATAATCAGTTGCCCGACCTACTCCAATTTTATTTTTTTCACATACTTAGACATAATATAGTACTATGAAATGTTTCTGACCCAAAATATTACGAAATATGATTGTTTACATTAAAATGCAAAAGTTGATAAAAAAAGTATGATAAGGTGAAAAAAGTGACATTTTATGTCTAGAAAGTGACTTTTCATCAAAAGTACAATAACAAAACTAGTTCCCATTCATCCTGTGTCCCCTTACACACTTGTGCTCTTTATCCGCTCAAAACGCTATAGAGCGAACGAGAAGGCGCTAGGAGCAAAGGAAAGTGGTTTTTCTAACAAACTCATATAATCAGTTGCCCGACCTACTCCAATTTGATTTTTTTCACATACTTAGACATAATATAGTACTATGAAATGTTTCTGACCCAAAATATTACGAAATATGATTGTTTACATTAAAATGCAAAAGTTGATGAAAAAGTATGATAAGGTGAAAAAAGTGACATTTTATGCCTAGAAAGTGACTTTTCATCAAAAGTACAATAACAAAACTAGTTCCCATTCATCCTGTGTCCCCTTAGACACTTGTGCTCTTTATCCGCTCAAAACGCTATAGAGCGAACGAGAAGGCGCTAGGAGCAAAGGAAAGTGGTTTTTCTAACAAACTCATATAATCAGTTGCCCGACCTACTCCAATTTGATTCTTTTCACATATTTAGACATAATATAGTACTATGAAATGTTTCTGACCCAAAATATTACGAAATATGATTGTTTACATTAAAATGCAAAAGTTGATGAAAAAGTATGATAAGGTGAAAAAAGTGACATTTTATGTCTAGAAAGTGACTTTTCATCAAAAGTACAATAACAAAACTAGTTCACATTCATCCTGTGTCACCATGCACACTTGTGCTCTTTATCCGCTCAAAACGCTATAGAGCGAACGAGAAGGCGCTAGGAGCAAAGGAAAGTGGTTTTTCTAACAAACTCATCTAATCAAGTGCACGACGTACTCCAATTTGATTTTTTTCACATAGTTAGACATAATATAGTACTATGAAATGTTTCTGACCCAAAATATTACGAAATATGATTGTTTACATTAAAATGCAAAAGTTGATGAAAAAGTATGATAAGGTGAAAAAAGTGACATTTTATGTCTACAAAGTGACTTTTCATCAAAAGTACAATAACAAAACTAGTTCCCATTCATCCTGTGTCTCCATGCACACTTGTGCTCTTTATCCGCTCAAAACGCTATAGAGCGAACGAGAAGGCGCTAGGAGCAAAGGAAAGTGGTTTTTCTAACAAACTCATATAATCAGTTGCCCGACCTACTCCAATTTGATTTTTTTCACATACTTAGACATAATATAGTACTATGAAATGTTTCTGACCCAAAATATTACGAAATATGATTGTTTACATTAAAATGCAAAAGTTGATGAAAAAGTATGATAAGGTGAAAAAAGTGACATTTTATGTCTAGAAAGTGACTTTTCATCAAAAGTACAATAACAAAACTAGTTCCCATTCATCCTGTGTCACCATGCACACTTATGCTCTTTATCCGCTCAAAACGCTATAGAGCGAACGAGAAGGCGCTAGGAGCAAAGGAAAGTGGTTTTTCTAACAAACTCATCGAATCAAGTGCACGACGTACTCCAATTTGATTTTTTTCACATAGTTAGACATAATATAGTACTATGAAATGTTTCTGACCCAAAATATTACGAAATATGATTGTTTACATTAAAATGCAAAAGTTGATGAAAAAGTATGATAAGGTGAAAAAAGTGACATTTTATGTCTAGAAAGTGACTTTTCATCAAAAGTACAATAACAAAACTAGTTCCCATTCATCCTGTGTCCCCTTACACACTTGTGCTCTTTATCCGCTCAAAACGCTATAGAGCGAACGAGAAGGCGCTAGGAGCAAAGGAAAGTGATTTTTCTAACAAACTCATATAATCAGTTGCCCGACCTACTCCAATTTGATTTTTTTCACATACTTAGACATAATATAGTACTATGAAATGTTTCTGACCCAAAATATTACGAAATATGATTGTTTACATTAAAATGCAAAAGTTGATAAAAAAAAGTATGATAAGGTGAAAAAAGTGACATTTTATGTCTAGAAAGTGACTTTTCATCAAAAGTACAATAACAAAACTAGTTCCCATTCATCCTCTGTCCCCTTACACACTTGTGCTCTTTATCCGCTCAAAACGCTATAGAGCGAACGAGAAGGCGCTAGGAGCAAAGGAAAGTGGTTTTTCTAACAAACTCATATAATCAGTTGCCCGACCTACTCCAATTTGATTTTTTTCACATACTTAGACATAATATAGTACTATGAAATGTTTCTGACCCAAAATATTACGAAATATGATTGTTTACATTAAAATGCAAAAGTTGATGAAAAAGTATGATAAGGTGAAAAAAGTGACATTTTATGTCTAGAAAGTGACTTTTCATCAAAAGTACAATAACAAAACTAGTTCCCATTCATCCTGTGTCTCCATGCACACTTGTGCTCTTTATCCGCTCAAAACGCTATAGAGCGAACGAGAAGGCGCTAGGAGCAAAGGAAAGTGGTTTTTCTAACAAACTCATAATCAAGTGCACGACGTACTCCAATTTGATTTTTTTCACATAGTTAGACATAATATAGTACTATGAAATGTTTCTGACCCAAAATATTACGAAATATGATTGTTTACATTAAAATGCAAAAGTTGATGAAAAAGTATGATAAGGTGAAAAAAGTGACATTTTATGTCTAGAAAGTGACTTTTCATCAAAAGTACAATAACAAAACTAGTTCCCATTCATCCTGTGTCTCCATGCACACTTGTGCTCTTTATCCGCTCAAAACGCTATAGAGCGAACGAGAAGGCGCTAGGAGCAAAGGAAAGTGGTTTTTCTAACAAACTCATATAATCAGTTGCCCGACCTACTCCAATTTGATTTTTTTCACATACTTAGACATAATATAGTACTATGAAATGTTTCTGACCCAAAATATTACGAAATATGATTGTTTACATTAAAATGCAAAAGTTGATGAAAAAGTATGATAAGGTGAAAAAAGTGACATTTTATGTCTAGAAAGTGACTTTTCATCAAAAGTACAATAACAAAACTAGTTCCCATTCATCCTGTGTCTCCATGCACACTTGTGCTCTTTATCCGCTCAAAACGCTATAGAGCGAACGAGAAGGCGCTAGGAGCAAAGGAAAGTGGTTTTTCTAACAAACTCATATAATCAAGTGCACGACGTACTCCAATTTGATTTTTTCACATACTTAGACATAATATAGTACTATGAAATGTTTCTGACCCAAAATATTATGAAATATGATTGTTTACATTAAAATGCAAAAGTTGATGAAAAAGTATGATAAGGTGAAAAAAGTCACATTTTATGTCTAGAAAGTGACTTTTCATCAAAAGTACAATAACAAAACTAGTTCCCATTCATCCTGTGTCCCCTTACACACTTGTGCTCTTTATCCGCTCAAAACGCTATAGAGCGAACGAGAAGGCGCTAGGAGCAAAGGAAAGTGGTTTTTCTAACAAACTCATATAATCAGTTGCCCGACCTACTCCAATTTGATTTTTTTCACATACTTAGACATAATATAGTACTATGAAATGTTTCTGACCCAAAATATTACGAAATATGATTGTTTACATTAAAATGCAAAAGTTGATGAAAAAGTATGATAAGGTGAAAAAAGTGACATTTTATGTCTAGAAAGTGACTTTTCATCAAAAGTACAATAACAAAACTAGTTCCCATTCATCCTGTGTCCCCTTACACACTTGTGCTCTTTATCCGCTCAAAACGCTAAAGAGCGAACGAGAAGGCGCTAGGAGCAAAGGAAAGTGGTTTTTCTAACAAACTCATATAATCAGTTGCCCGACCTACTCCAATTTGATTCTTTTCATATATTTAGACATAATATAGTACTATGAAATGTTTCTGACCCAAAATATTACGAAATATGATTACATTAAAATGCAAAAGTTGATGAAAAAGTATGATAAGGTGAAAAAAGTCACATTTTATGTCTAGAAAGTGACTTTTCATCAAAAGTACAATAACAAAACTAGTTCCCATTCATCCTGTGTCTCCATGCACACTTGTGCTCTTTATCCGCTCAAAACGCTATAGAGCGAACGAGAAGGCGCTAGGAGCAAAGGAAAGTGGTTTTTCTAACAAACTCATAATCAAGTGCACGACGTACTCCAATTTGATTTTTTTCACATAGTTAGACATAATATAGTACTATGAAATGTTTCTGACCCAAAATATTACGAAATATGATTGTTTACATTAAAATGCAAAAGTTGATGAAAAAGTATGATAAGGTGAAAAAAGTGACATTTTATGTCTAGAAAGTGACTTTTCATCAAAAGTACAATAACAAAACTAGTTCCCATTCATCCTGTGTCCCCTTACACACTTGTGCTCTTTATCCGCTCAAAACGCTAAAGAGCGAACGAGAAGGCGCTAGGAGCAAAGGAAAGTGGTTTTTCTAACAAACTCATATAATCAGTTGCCCGACCTACTCCAATTTGATTCTTTTCATATATTTAGACATAATATAGTACTATGAAATGTTTCTGACCCAAAATATTACGAAATATGATTACATTAAAATGCAAAAGTTGATGAAAAAGTATGATAAGGTGAAAAAAGTCACATTTTATGTCTAGAAAGTGACTTTTCATCAAAAGTACAATAACAAAACTAGTTCCCATTCATCCTGTGTCTCCATGCACACTTGTGCTCTTTATCCGCTCAAAACGCTATAGAGCGAACGAGAAGGCGCTAGGAGCAAAGGAAAGTGGTTTTTCTAACAAACTCATAATCAAGTGCACGACGTACTCCAATTTGATTTTTTTCACATAGTTAGACATAATATAGTACTATGAAATGTTTCTGACCCAAAATATTACGAAATATGATTGTTTACATTAAAATGCAAAAGTTGATGAAAAAGTATGATAAGGTGAAAAAAGTGACATTTTATGTCTAGAAAGTGACTTTTCATCAAAAGTACAATAACAAAACTAGTTCCCATTCATCCTGTGTCTCCATGCACACTTGTGCTCTTTATCCGCTCAAAACGCTATAGAGCGAACGACAAGGCGCTAGGAGCAAAGGAAAGTGGTTTTTCTAACAAACTCATATAATCAGTTGCCCGACCTACTCCAATTTAATTTTTTTCACATACTTAGACATAATATAGTACTATGAAATGTTTCTGACCCAAAATATTACGAAATATGATTGTTTACATTAAAATGTAAAAGTTGATAAAAAAGTATGATAAGGTGCAAAAAGTGACATTTTATGTCTAGAAAGTGACTTTTCATAAAAAGTACAATAACAAAACTAGTTCCCATTCATCCTGTGTCACCATGCACACTTGTGCTCTTTATCCGCTCAAAACGCTATAGAGCGAACGAGAAGGCGCTAGGAGCAATGGAAAGTGGTTTTTCTAACAAACTCATATAATCAGTTGCCCAACCTACTCCAATTTGATTCTTTTCACATATTTAGACATAATATAGTACTATGAAATGTTTCTGACCCAAAATATTACGAAATATGATTGTTTACATTAAAATGCAAAAGTTGATGAAAAAGTATGATAAGGTGAAAAAAGTCACATTTTATGTCTAGAAAGTGACTTTTCATCAAAAGTACAATAACAAAACTAGTTCCCATTCATCCTGTGTCCCCTTACACACTTGTGCTCTTTATCCGCTCAAAACGCTATAGAGCGAACGAGAAGGCGCTAGGAGCAAAGGAAAGTGGTTTTTCTAACAAACTCATATAATCAGTTGCCCGACCTACTCCAATTTGATTTTTTTCACATACTTAGACATAATATAGTACTATGAAATGTTTCTGACCCAAAATATTACGAAATATGATTGTTTACATTAAAATGCAAAAGTTGATGAAAAAGTATGATAAGGTGAAAAAAGTGACATTTTATGTCTAGAAAGTGACTTTTCATCAAAAGTACAATAACAAAACTAGTTCCCATTCATCCTGTGTCCCCTTACACACTTGTGCTCTTTATCCGCTCAAAACGCTAAAGAGCGAACGAGAAGGCGCTAGGAGCAAAGGAAAGTGGTTTTTCTAACAAACTCATATAATCAGTTGCCCGACCTACTCCAATTTGATTCTTTTCATATATTTAGACATAATATAGTACTATGAAATGTTTCTGACCCAAAATATTACGAAATATGATTACATTAAAATGCAAAAGTTGATGAAAAAGTATGATAAGGTGAAAAAAGTCACATTTTATGTCTAGAAAGTGACTTTTCATCAAAAGTACAATAACAAAACTAGTTCCCATTCATCCTGTGTCTCCATGCACACTTGTGCTCTTTATCCGCTCAAAACGCTATAGAGCGAACGAGAAGGCGCTAGGAGCAAAGGAAAGTGGTTTTTCTAACAAACTCATAATCAAGTGCACGACGTACTCCAATTTGATTTTTTTCACATAGTTAGACATAATATAGTACTATGAAATGTTTCTGACCCAAAATATTACGAAATATGATTGTTTACATTAAAATGCAAAAGTTGATGAAAAAGTATGATAAGGTGAAAAAAGTGACATTTTATGTCTAGAAAGTGACTTTTCATCAAAAGTACAATAACAAAACTAGTTCCCATTCATCCTGTGTCCCCTTACACACTTGTGCTCTTTATCCGCTCAAAACGCTAAAGAGCGAACGAGAAGGCGCTAGGAGCAAAGGAAAGTGGTTTTTCTAACAAACTCATATAATCAGTTGCCCGACCTACTCCAATTTGATTCTTTTCATATATTTAGACATAATATAGTACTATGAAATGTTTCTGACCCAAAATATTACGAAATATGATTACATTAAAATGCAAAAGTTGATGAAAAAGTATGATAAGGTGAAAAAAGTCACATTTTATGTCTAGAAAGTGACTTTTCATCAAAAGTACAATAACAAAACTAGTTCCCATTCATCCTGTGTCTCCATGCACACTTGTGCTCTTTATCCGCTCAAAACGCTATAGAGCGAACGAGAAGGCGCTAGGAGCAAAGGAAAGTGGTTTTTCTAACAAACTCATAATCAAGTGCACGACGTACTCCAATTTGATTTTTTTCACATAGTTAGACATAATATAGTACTATGAAATGTTTCTGACCCAAAATATTACGAAATATGATTGTTTACATTAAAATGCAAAAGTTGATGAAAAAGTATGATAAGGTGAAAAAAGTGACATTTTATGTCTAGAAAGTGACTTTTCATCAAAAGTACAATAACAAAACTAGTTCCCATTCATCCTGTGTCTCCATGCACACTTGTGCTCTTTATCCGCTCAAAACGCTATAGAGCGAACGACAAGGCGCTAGGAGCAAAGGAAAGTGGTTTTTCTAACAAACTCATATAATCAGTTGCCCGACCTACTCCAATTTAATTTTTTTCACATACTTAGACATAATATAGTACTATGAAATGTTTCTGACCCAAAATATTACGAAATATGATTGTTTACATTAAAATGTAAAAGTTGATAAAAAAGTATGATAAGGTGCAAAAAGTGACATTTTATGTCTAGAAAGTGACTTTTCATAAAAAGTACAATAACAAAACTAGTTCCCATTCATCCTGTGTCACCATGCACACTTGTGCTCTTTATCCGCTCAAAACGCTATAGAGCGAACGAGAAGGCGCTAGGAGCAATGGAAAGTGGTTTTTCTAACAAACTCATATAATCAGTTGCCCAACCTACTCCAATTTGATTCTTTTCACATATTTAGACATAATATAGTACTATGAAATGTTTCTGACCCAAAATATTACGAAATATGATTGTTTACATTAAAATGCAAAAGTTGATGAAAAAGTATGATAAGGTGAAAAAAGTGACATTTTATGTCTAGAAAGTGACTTTTCATCAAAAGTACAATAACAAAACTAGTTCCCATTCATCCTGTGTCTCCATGCACACTTGTGCTATTTATCCGCTCAAAACGCTATAGAGCGAACGAGAAGGCGCTAGGAGCAAAGGAAAGTGGTTTTTCTAACAAACTCATATAATCAGTTGCCCGACCTACTCCAATTTGATTTTTTTCACATACTTAGACATAATATAGTACTATGAAATGTTTCTGACCCAAAATATTACGAAATATGATTGTTTACATTAAAATGCAAAAGTTGATGAAAAAGTATGATAAGGTGAAAAAAGTGACATTTTATGTCTAGAAAGTGACTTTTCATCAAAAGTACAATAACAAAACTAGTTCCCATTCATCCTGTGTCCCCTTACACACTTGTGCTCTTTATCCGCTCAAAACGCTAAAGAGCGAACGAGAAGGCGCTAGGAGCAAAGGAAAGTGGTTTTTCTAACAAACTCATATAATCAGTTGCCCGACCTACTCCAATTTGATTCTTTTCATATATTTAGACATAATATAGTACTATGAAATGTTTCTGACCCAAAATATTACGAAATATGATTGTTTACATTAAAATGCAAAAGTTGATGAAAAAGTATGATAA